>NC_042619.1:103590074-103696577 GCF_901001135.1 Rhinatrema bivittatum | reverse complement strand
GACCTTGAACTACTTTTCAATAATTTTGGTCAAGATAGGCAAACTTGAGATAGGACAATAGTTTTCAGGAATGTTTGGGTATTTTCTCAGAACCAGACAGACTGTAGCTTTCTTGAGAGTAGCTAGTAACTTACCGGATTCTGAAATGGTATTGATGATGGTGAGAAAAGGATAAAAGCCCCGATACCAGTGCCGGACATCACTCTGATACAATGGCAACGCAAGCTGTTTCGATTTATTTAGAAGTGGAGACCTCCCAGAGTAGGACGTGCTACCCTTTTCCAAGAGAAACTCCAAGGGGGCCTTCAGGGGCCTAACTTAACATGGTATTTTGGAGCCTCCCAGCCAGTGTTCCCTCTAAGCTGTGCACGTGTGCGCGTATGATACAAAGTTTAGCGCACAGAGTTTTTAATCCTAGAGTTTTTCCAAAAACTAGGCAAATTATTAGGCATAAAATCATTATACTTGCACAGCAATGATAGCAGACACCTAACATGTGCTACATAATGTCTGTGCCACTCTGTGGGTTAAGAGATGCCACTTGCTCCAAAGTTTCTGTAACGCCAGTGAATTTAGGCCTAAGTGCACACACTGATGCGGCTCTCTGACAGAGGCCAGGATGCCACCTGTTACTTAGAACTGACTGCTAGCCTGCTAGGTCATTAATGGGATGAGGTCAGGGAGAGTTCATACGCCCAACCTCCAATGGCACAGCTGCAGCGGTTCAGGGTACAGTGACACAGTGTGGATGGGAGGGATGCTAGCATTGCTAGGTCATACTATACACACGCGTACAAGAATCTAGGCTCTGCGTTAGCAACTAGATGTCTGAGTGTTTATGACGCCATGTGGTAATATAAATTATTTATAAAGAACATCAGAAAAAGATAGTGTCAACTGGTTAAGTTTAAATAAGTTGATAATATTTAAGTTAATTACAATTAAGATAATAAGATTTGAACGCATAAAAACCAAAATGAGTAAAGGTGTTAAACGCAAGAGAACAGCTACATCATTTAAATCCGAATGGCTAGATGAGACTGTTGAAACTAATACCGCGAAGTCACACGGCCTAACTCATGTAGCCCTGCATGAAATGTTTTCGTATGATGAAGATAAAGGAGTCATTTGTCTGATCTGCGCTGAAGCGAAAGCTGTAGGAGAGTTTTCTACGGGTAAAAGTTGGAATGAGGTCTGGAAACTGGATTTCCTCAAAAGACATCTAGTAAATAAACCGCACATTGACAGTGTAACAAAATTGAAAAATATGAATCCACTATTTCACGGTGGGTTGAAGAACCTGTTACTAGAGACTCCAGAAGAAAAGCAAAGGAGGCAAATCGTAGAATGGAAGCGTTCAAATCCAGATGAGATAAAAGCCCTGATTGACAGCGTCTTGCTAGCCATCAAATTGAACTCATCTATGCTGGCTGTTACAGATATAAAAGAACACATGGCCAAATTTGTAAAGCTGCCAGATAGTTGTAGAAGTAAAACTTACGCATTTGAATTTCTTGAAGTCATCAACAGCGTGGTTCAAAATGATATAATGCAAGAAATTTCTTCTGCATTGTTCCACACTTTAACCGTTGATGAAAGCACTGACATATCTTTGACCAAATGCTTAATACTTTTATTGGCCTAGCAATGCTTTGGATTACAAAGTATTGTTTGGTGGCATTTTGCGATTAGAACATTGCAGTGCTGCTTTAATTGTATCTGCCATCAAACTCTTTTATACAGCAAACAAGCTTGATTTAAGGAAGATGGTTATATTTACATCATACGGAGCCTCTGTTTTGTTAGGAAGAAAAAATGGAGTAGCAGCACAGTTGAAAAAAGAAATCCCACACCTAACTCAGCAACACTGTGTAGCACATAGTGAAGATTTAGGAATAACTGAGATATATGGAAAGAAGTCAAACTGATGCAAGACACTGAAACTCTTATCAGAACTGTGTACTCGATGTTTAGTAGATCTATTTCGAAAAGAGTTAAATTTCAAGAAATCATTGATGCCTCAGAGCATGATTCATTGGCATTCAGACCTTTAAATGAAGTGCGATGGCTGTCGAGGCATTTTGCTGTGCAAGCTATAGTTCGAAACTATGCTGTTTTTTTACAATATTTCGAGGAAGAGCGGGGAAAAGACCCAATTGACAAATACTGTTTCAAGAAGCTGAGCACTGCATGCAGGAAGATCACAACACTCCTGGTATCTTGCTACAGTTCCTGCCTGGTTCCAGTATCTGAGTCCTGATACAGTTCCTGCCTGGTTCCAGAACCCGTACCCAGTTACAGTATCACTACTGTCCTAGTCTGGTTCCAGTTACCTGTCCTGATCCACAACCCGCCTAAGTCCCAGTGGCCGGGCCCCTATGGGCTCCTCCCGGGGGGCTTCGGCTTCCAAGGGTGAAGCCACCTAAGTCCCAGCGGTTGGGCTCCTACGGGCTCCTCCCGGGGGAGCACCAGCTTCCAGGGTGAAGAGTCTCCAGCAGGTCGGCCCAAGGGTCCACTAAACTGAGACTCCCACAACAGATTGCAAGGCCATGGACTCAGCGGATGCACCCGCTCCCTCAGATCTGTCCGGGATGGCCCGGCAGATGCTACAGCACCAGAGCTGCATTGATAGTTTGGCAGCCACGGTGGAACAGCTATCCTCACGCCTGGAGTCCTTGCATTCCACTGGCAGGGCCCCCGAGGGTCACGGCCCTTCTGTGATTCAGTTACCAGCAGCCTCCCACTACGCTGGTGATGTAAGGACCTGCCGCGGCTTCCTGAACCAATGTTTTGTACGATTCTCCTTGTTGCCTCGGCAGTTTCCCTCGGATGCGGTGAAAGTGGCATACATCCTGTCCTTGCTCGATGGGAAAGCCTTGATATGGGCTTCTCCCCATTGGGAAAACAATGATTCTTCACTAATGGATTTACAGTTGTTCATCACGAGCTTTCGCCAGGCCTTTGATGAGCCCGCCCGAGTAGCTACGGCTACGTCTGATCTGCTGCAACTTCATCAGGGGGCTCACTCCTTGGCAGACTATGCAATGGAGTTTTGGACTTTAGCCCAGGAAGTAGGTTGGCAGGATGGTAGTCTTAAGGCCATCTTCCTGGAAGGCCTTTCCGGACACATTAAGGATGAGATTGCGGCTCGAGATTTGCCGGAAGACCTCAACGCCTTGATCGAGATGGCTGCTCGCATAGACCGCCGCCTACAACAATGGGCCAAGGAGCAGCGCTCTTCTCGCCATAGTCCGGCTTGTGGGCCGATACCTGCGCCCTCTTTTAAGAGCTCTCCTCCAGACATCCCCACCAGCAAACCCATGCAGCTGGGACGGGCCCCGCTTTCTCTTGAAGAAAGACAACGTCACCGTTCGTTGAAGTTGTGTTTATATTGTGGCCAGAAGGGCCACTTCTTGGCACGTTGCCAGGAGTGTGCGGAAAATACCAAAGCCTAGGAGGTCGGGAAGAGCTCCTCCTAGGCTGTGCTACAGCTCCTCAATGCACTGTTCCTGTTACTCTGGAATACCCCGGAGGTTCCTTTGAGACGATGGCTTTCCTGGACTCCGGAGCAGGAGGTAATTTCATCCTGCACGACTTAGTCTCCCAGTTGCGAATCCCTACGCATAGACGGGAGGTCCCATTACGAATTACCTCAATCCAGGGGACGCTCCTTCCAGGTCCCGTCCAGCTGTCCACGGCACTCATTACAGTCCGCACCGGGACGATCCATTCGGAGGAGATAGCCTTCCTAGTTCTGGATAAGGCTGTCCACTCTGTGGTGCTAGGGTTGCCGTGGTTACAGAAACACTCGCCCACGATTCAGTGGGATACGCTACAGATTGTTAAATGGAGTCCCTTCTGCCTAGCCAATTGTATGAAGGTGCCTAGGACCCCTTCACTTCCGTTGATGCACTCTGCTGTGGGTCCCCCTGCTCCTTATGAGGATTTCACTGATGTATTCTCCAAGACCAAGGCGGAGATCCTTCCACAGCACCATCCGTATGACTGTGCTATTGACTTGCTACCTGGTACCATGCCCCCTCGAGGAAGGGTTTATCCCTTATCCATACCTGAGACCCGGGCCATGTCCGAGTACATTGCAGAGAATTTGGCCAAGGGGTTTATCCACCCGTCCAAGTTGCCTGCAGGGGCGGGCTTCTTTTTTGTCAGCAAGAAAGACGGCTCACTGAGGCCATGTATAGACTATTGAGGCCTAAATTTGATTACCAAGCGAGACCACTACCCGCTCCCGTTAATCCCGGAGCTCCTAGATCGGCTTCAAGGAGCGAAGATTTTCACAAAGTTGGACTTACAAGGAGCCTATAATTTGGTGGGAATCCATCCTGGAGATGAGTGGAAAACCGCGTATAATACCCGAGACGGGCATTACGAGTACCTCGTGATGCCTTTCGGCTTATGTAATGACCCGGCGGTGTTCCAGCACCTGATGAATAAGGTGTTGCGGGACCTTCTGAACACCTGTGTAATTGTTTACCTCGATGACGTGTTAGTCTACTCCAAGGACCTGCCGTCACATCGTCAACATGTCCACCAAGTGCTCCAGATACTTAGGGAGCATGGTCTATACACGAAACTGGAAAAGTGCAGTTTTGAGAAGACCTCCCTGCCATTCCCAGGCTATATAGTCTCTGCAGCAGGCTTTCTAATGATCCTGAGAAAGTGGCGGCTATTAAGAATTGGCCCCGGCCCAGGGGTCTTAAAGCATTGCAACGCTTCCTTGGCTTTTATAATTTCTATCGTCACTTTATCCCCAACTACTCCCGTATTGTGGCTCCGTTAACTGCCCTCACCCGAAAGGGGGCTAACGCGGTGGATTGGCCTCCTTCTGCCTGTCAAGCTTTTGAGGTCCTCAAGGAAGCCTTTTTACTAGATACCTGCCTTCATCATCCGGATCCCAGCCGGCCCTTCGTGGTGGAGGTTGATGCCTCCAATGTGGCCGTGGGGGTCATACTGAGCTAGTACTCTGATTCTGGACAGCTGTTGCCCTGTTCATATTTCTCAAAGAAATTCTCCCCGGCTGAGAGCAACTACTGTGTAGGTGACAAAGAGTTGCTAGCCATGAAACTTGCCCTGGAAGAATGGAGACAGTGGTTGAAGGGAGCCAACCACCCAGTCACGATTTACACCGATCACAAAAACCTAGCATTCTTGAAGCAAGCCCAACGCCTGAATCCAAGACAAGCCCGATGGTCGCTGTTTTTTGATCGGTTTGACTTTACCTTATGCTACCAACCCGACTCTAAGAATGTTCGAGCTGACGCGCTCTCATGCTCTTCTGAGGTCGAAGAGACCCCTGATACACCTCAGTATATCTTGGACCCTGAAAAGTCAGCCTTGCTGCAACCTTGGTGTCCTCCCAAGGGAAGACCGTCGTTCCACGTCGCTCCAGGAAAGCAGTCCTTGTTTGGGCCCATGACTCCCTCACTGGGGGCCATGCTGGTTGGAAAAGGAAGTTGGATTTGTTAAACCGTTTCTACTGGTGGCCAACAGTGAGACAAGACGTCCAAGCTTTTGTGGGCTTATGCCCTACTGTGCGGTTCAAAAACCGTTCCTCAGGAAGCCCAGGGGCTTGTTGCAAGCATTGCCCATCCTGGTGGAGCCTTGGACACATATCTCCACTGATTTCGTCGTGGATCTTCCTGTCTCAGGAGGTAATTCGGTCATCTGGGTAACCGTGGACCGATTTTCCAAGATGGCGCACTTCGTTCCCTTGCCAAAACTTTCTTCTGCCCCTGACCTAGCTGGTCTGTTTGCTCAGCACATCTTTAGACTTCACGGTCTTCCACAGGATATCGTCTCCGATCAAGGACCACAGTTTACAGCCCGCTATTGGAAAGCCGTATGTAAGCGCTTTAATGTGCAACTTAGCCTTTCCTCTGTATTCCATCCTCAGAGCAATGGGCAAACGGAACGAACCAATTGAACCCTGAAGACATTTCCCCGTGCCTTTGTGAACAAACGACAAGATAATTGAGCCAAGCTACTCCCTTGGGCGGAGTTCTCGTATAATAATCACACACATGCTGCTACGGGAAGTTCCCTGTTCCTCATTATTTATGGGAAGCAACTTCGTCCGCCTCTACCTTCGCCTGAACCTAGTGCACTTCTGGCAGTGCAACTCTCAGCTCGCCAGCTCCGTGCCTTGTGGAACTCTACCCAGGAAAAGATCCGTAAAGCCTCCCTGTCCGCCAAGAAGTGGGCGGATAGGCATCGTCAACCAGCACCTATCTTCCTCCCAGGAGACCGTGTCTGGCTTAGCACCAGAAATCTAGAGATACGTATTCTCTCTCGAAGACTAGCTCCGAAATTCTGTGGGCCTTTCCGAATCGCCGAATGAGTGGGAGCGGTCTCATACCGTCTACGCCCATCGCCTCCATGCGCATACATGATGTTTTCCACGTGTCATTGTTGAAGCCTCTTGTGTTGTCCAGATACCATTCCAGGGCTCCTGAACCCTAGGACCCTTCAGTACAGGATGAGGTTACATATCAAGTACGTGAAGTTTTGGATGTCCGGTTCCATCAACACCGATGGGAATACTTGCTTGCCTGGGAGGGTTGCGGACCTGAGGACAACTCTTGGGAGCCAGCCTGTAATATCCTCGACAAGGACTTATTACGACAGTTTCATTTGGACCACCCCAGTAAACCCGGACCAGCTTAGAGGGGGCGTAAGAGGGGAGGTACTGTTGCGGTCCTGGCCGCGAGCACAGCGGCCAGGCCTTTACCTCTTGATTCCCGGACCTGCTCCCGCCTTCGGAGTCCTGGCTTGCGGCCTGTTTGGCGGCATCCCCGCTGGGTCAGCGCCGCCGTGAAGGTTCCGGTGGATGCCCTGTTCCTAGGCGCGCACGCGCGCCACTTGGGCACCTTTGTAGCCCGTTTCCCGCCAATACTGACTCCACCCAATTCCTGACTGGATGGCAAAGGCAAAGCAAAGGGTGGATGACCGCGGCCATCCAGCCTTTGCCTTGCAACGGGTTAGCATTCTGGTTTCCTGTTGCGTTGTGCCCCGGAGTGACCTGCTTGGCTACGTCGCTCCATTCCTGCTACAGTACCTGCTTGGTTCCTGCCTGCTTGCTACAGTACCTGCTTGGTTCCTGCCTGGTTCCAGAACCCGAGTCTTGCTATAGTTCCTGCCTGGTTCCAGTACCCGAGTCCTGCTACAGATTCTGCCTGGTTCCAGAACCCGTACCCAGTTACAGTATCACTACTGCCCTAGTCTGGTTCCAGTTGCCTGTCCTGATCCACAACCTGCCTAAGTCCCAGCGGCCGGGCCCCTACGGGCTCCTCCCGGGGGGGCTTCGGCTTCCAAGGGTGAAGCCACTTAAGTCCCACGGTTGGGCTCCTACGGGCTCCTCCCGGGGAAGCACCAGCTTCCAGGGTGAAGAGCATCTACGTCCCGCCTGAACATCTGCCTCCCGGCCTGCCGTACATCAGAGACATTGTCCATCTCTTCCTAGTCTCCAGCAGGTCGGCCCAAGGGTCCACTAAACTGAGACTCCCACAACACTGAGCACTAGTTTTCTTGCCCAACCAACCAGCATGTCTAGTGAATATGGATTTTCCATGACAGGAGACATTGTGAGCCATCCTTGATCAAGGTTGATGGCCATTGTTAATGGAAAAGCTGGTATTAAAAAAAAAATCAATCTCCCTTTGCTTGGGTTTCCAGATTTTCCATGCGAATAGCAAAATGAATAAAAACACACTGAAGACCTTGCTGCCACTCTGCCTGCCTGCAATACCTCTAATACCAGCATAGGGGACTTGCTTACATGTGGTCAAGGACCGATCCCCGGATCTTGCCCCATCATGTGATGGGCTCAGGGGGTGTCCTGGGATCTCAGAAGGCTATCAAAGACACCTATTCAAGGTTACTGGGGATTAGGGAGTTGGAGTGGGGGTTCACCTAGGGTACTATATTTTGGGGGTGGGGGTTGGGGACACTAGGGATTTTATCTTTGGAAGGGGGGATAGGAATGGACTGGGGTGTGTGGGAGGACTCTCCTGTGTCAATGGGGCTTTTGGCCTTGAAGGGAAGGGGGAATGGGAAAAGGCCATTGCCCTGCCAGATACTTGTGACCTGAATTGGCCACTGTGGGAAACAGGATATTAAGCTTGATGGACCTGTGGTCTGACCCAGTATGGTAAATCGTATGTTCTTATGTCTTGGGGAATGGAACTAAAAGTTCCAGAAGAGATGATGATTACCACAGTCGCAGTGGATGTGGAGCTTATAGTCAAGGTTACGTGGCACAGGGCTGCAAGAGTGTAGGGAAACAGTCATAGTCCATCAACCATTTAGAGGTCTGGGCTGTCAGGAGAGCTGGGCTACAATTTTTGCTGCTGGATCAGAGGACAGCGGTGAGAGTGTGTTTGGTCAAAGCTACGGCAGTAGCATATATTAACCAGCAGGGCACAATCAGGAGCACAGCTATGTCAGTGGAAGTGCAGGAATGCAATGTCCAAGCAGATAGGTTCAGCATGTATGCTTTGGATCACAGAGAACAGGATTTGTCAGACCAGGCATTCTTCTTGATTCAATCTAGGTGGAGAGATTTCCAGATGAATCTGATATTTTCGGCAACACCAACAATCCGTGGCCTTTCAACCAGAGACAGGAGCCAGGGTCTCAGATGTGGCTATTCTGCCTCTGCAGTGCATTTGAAAATATGTATATAGGTTTCTTGGTTATGCTGTCACTCTCATCTTATTGATATTGCACAGCTTGTTTGCATGTTGCAGAGCTCTCTCTCTTGATTGGTTGTCTTTTAAATGATTCTAAACTCCTTATTGGATCTTTCTTATTATGCTTTGTTTCTCTGTCTGCTTTCTCTTGCCTGTTGTCATTGGTCCCTTGCTGCCAGGAATGCTGAGGACAATTTGTTTCCTCTGTTTTCTTTCATTTGGAACTGGACTCTCTGCAGGCTAACAGCATCTCCTATTCCTGTTTCAAGCTATGCAAAGGCATTGCTTTTCAACATTAACATTCTACAGCTTATTTCTCAGCTCCAGTTCCCTCCTTCAAACTACTGACTTTCCAGACAGAACTTATCACAGCTGTGACAGTTTCTCCGTTCTGTGTGGCTACTCTTGATGCCTTCTCACTCTGTGAGTGTTGAACTTTTATCATTCAGATAAATGTTGTTTGGTATTCAAGACTGAGTTTCTTCTGGTATTTGAAGCTGGGAATATGATTTAACTGACTGTCTAGGCATTCGAGATCGAGAGCTGAGGACACAGTACAGTGGCCTTGGGGAGGGGGGGTGTCTGAATATAATTCTTTCTTGGCCATGTTAAGGTGTATGATTTATTGGATTCAGAAGCATCACAGGCTGGTGGTCCTCATAGATCCAGTATTAGGGATGTGAATCGTTTTTCAACGATTAAAATTATCGTCCGATAATGTTTATATCGTCTTAAATCGTTATAGAACACGATACAATAGAAATTCTAACGATTTATCGTTAAAAATCGTTAAATCGTGTTAGTGCGCACTAACTCGAGTTAGTGCGCACTAACGGGGAGTTAGTGCGCACTAACTCGATTTAGTGCGCACTAACTGAAAATGATACAAATAAACACTTTCCAGGTCACTGAAGGTCAGTTAGGAATGAATATGTGTTCCTATTGGCTGGCTGCCCTCTTATCTATTGATATTACCAAGGTTACCACTGAGGTGATGGTTGGGGGGATGGGAAATGGAACTGGAAACTAACGAACACCAACAGAAAATGAAACAAAGTGTTCACACTTCCCAGGTCAGTAAAGGTCACTTAGGAATGAATATGTATGTATGTATTCCTATTGGCTGGCTGTGCTCTTATCTATTGATGTTACCAATATGGTTGGGGGGATGTGAAATGGAAACAGTTGGAAGCTTGACAAAAAAAGTAATGTAATGATCAGCACTCACGTGACTAGAACTTGTTTGTTTATTATTTTTGTTAGCAGGCACCTGAAATGCTAGTGCATGTTGAATTTGCCAATTACTGTGCATTTTAGAAAGGTGGTCCTGGCTGGAACTGTACACAGTTCAAATATATGTAATTGATTGTTGGTAAGTGTATTTTTTAAGTAGCCACACTGGCACCAGTATGTTTACTTTTCCTCCTACTTAACTCACTAGCTCAGCTTTGTAAGAAGGGCTTCTCTGCTTGTGTGTTGTTTTTGTTTGGTGTGAGGAGAGCAGAAACATCAGATCTTTATTCAATCTACTACAGTCATCTGTTACAGTGCCCTATCCCTATTAATACCAGGAGTGTTGTGATCTTCCTGCACACAGTGCCCTAACCCTGATACCAGTCTGAGACAGCTCCCTCCCTGCATTACTAGTGAGAGGCTGGCTTCACAGACAGGGGGGAGCTGCCTGACCCTCACTCCTGACTTCCCCCATGTCCCAGCTAGTGAATGGTGTGTGGGTGAGGGGGGGGGGGGAGGATGGTGAAGTCTGAGACAGCTCCCTCCCTGCATTACTAGTGAGAGGCTGGCTTCACAGACAGGGGGGAGCTGCCTGACCCTCACTCCTGACTTCCCCCATGTCCCAGCTAGTGAATGGTGTGTGGGTGAGGGGGGGGGGAGGATGGTGAAGTCTGAGACAGCTCCCTCCCTGCATTACTAGTGAGAGGCTGGCTTCGCAGACAGGGGGGAGCTGCCTGACCCTCACTCCTGACTTCCCCCATGTCCCAGCTAGTGAATGGTGTGTGGGTGAGGGGGGGGGAGGATGGTGAAGTCTGAGACAGCTCCCTCCCTGCATTACTAGTGAGAGGCTGGCTTCACAGACAGGGGGGAGCTGCCTGACCCTCACTCCTGACTTCCCCCATGTCCCAGCTAGTGAATGGTGTGTGGGTGAGGGGGGGGGGGAGGATGGTGAAGTCTGAGACAGCTCCCTCCCTGCATTACTAGTGAGAGGCTGGCTTCACAGACAGGGGGGAGCTGCCTGACCCTCACTCCTGACTTCCCCCATGTCCCAGCTAGTGAATGGTGTGTGGGTGAGGGGGGGGGGGGAGGATGGTGAAGTCTGAGACAGCTCCCTCCCTGCATTACTAGTGAGAGGCTGGCTTCACAGACAGGGGGGAGCTGCCTGACCCTCACTCCTGACTTCCCCCATGTCCCAGCTAGTGAATGGTGTGTGGGTGAGGGGGGGGGGGAGGATGGTGAAGTCTGAGACAGCTCCCTCCCTGCATTACTAGTGAGAGGCTGGCTTCACAGACAGGGGGGAGCTGCCTGACCCTCACTCCTGACTTCCCCCATGTCCCAGCTAGTGAATGGTGTGTGGGTGAGGGGGGGGGGAGGATGGTGAAGTCTGAGACAGCTCCCTCCCTGCATTACTAGTGAGAGGCTGGCTTCACAGACAGGGGGGAACTGCCTGACCCTCACTCCTGACTTCCCCCATGTCCCAGCTAGTGAATGGTGTGTGGGTGCGGGGGGGGGGGGGAGGATGGTGAAGTCTGAGACAGCTCCCTCCCTGCATTACTAGTGAGAGGCTGGCTTCACAGACAGGGGGGAGCTGCCTGTCCCTCACTCCTGACTTCCCCCATGTCCCAGCTAGTGAATGGTGTGTGGGTGAGGGGGGGGGGGGGGTGGATGGTGAAGTCTGAGACAGCTCCCTCCCTGCATTACTAGTGAGAGGCTGGCTTCACACACAGGGGGGAGCTGCCTGACCCTCACTCCTGACTTCCCCCATGTCCCAGCTAGTGAATGGTGTGTGGGTAAGGGGGGGGGGAGGATGGTGAAGTCTGAGACAGCTCCCTCCCTGCATTACTAGTGAGAGGCTGGCTTCACAGACAGGGGGGAGCTGCCTGACCCTCACTCCTCCGGGGTATTGTGATCTTCCTGCACACAGTGCCCTATCCCTGATACCAGGGGTGTTGTGATCTTCCTGCATGCAGTGCCCTATCCCTATTAATACCAGGAGTGTTGTGATCTTCCTGCATGCAGTGCCCTATCCCTATTAATACCAGGAGTGTTGTGATCTTCCTGCATGCAGTGCCCTATCCCTGATATCGGGATGTGTGCAAGAAGATCACAACACCCCCGGTATCAGGAATAGGGCACTGTGTGCAGGAAGATCACAACACCCCCAGTATCAGGAATAGGGCACTGTGTGCAGGAAGATCACAACACCCCTGGTATTAGGGATAGGGCACTGTGTGCAGGAAGATCACAACACTCCTGGTATTAATAGGGATAGGGCACTGTGTGCAGGAAGATCACAAGACCCCTGGTATCAGGGTTAGGGCACAAGTTCTAGTCACATTGACTGATCACATTACTTGTTTTGTCAAGCTACCAACTGTTTCCATTTCCCATCCCCCATATACTGTCAGTAGGAAACTTGGTAACATGAATAAATAAGAGGGCAGCCAATAGGAATACATATTCATTCCTAAACTGACCTTAACTGACCTGAAAAGTGTCAAATTGTATCATTTTCAGTTAGTGCGCACTAACTCCCAGTTAGTGCGCACTAACTCGAGTTAGTGCGCACTAATCGGAAAAAACGATTTTTAACGATTTTTTAACTAAAAAATCGTGCCTAAGACGATTTTCTTGCCCTGCCACACGATTTCTATCGTTAAGACGATATGGAAAACGATTCACATCCCTATCCAGTATGACCCTGGAGTCTATAGTTTGCAAGTCTGGTATGGTTCAGGGTTTCTAGAACTTTTAAGGTTCAAATAGGTGCAAGTTTTGTTGCATCAGCGATCCAATGTCTGCAAGCAGCAGGGTTATTTCTGCCTCACAGCTTGGCTTTGAGAGGCAATGGTTGAGGAGTAAGGGTTACTCTGAAAAAATGATTTTCACATTGCTTCTAACTAGGCGGTGGTCAGCATCCGTGTATGGAATTTATTTGAGCTTAGGTGCAAGGAGTCTGCAGTCCCAAGTTTGCAGGTTTCCAGATGTTCCTTTCCTTTGGCAGAAAGTTTGCAAAGGGGTCTTCCCTTGAATTTACTCAGAGTACATGTGGCAGCATTGTCCTGTGTTTAGAAAATAGATTTAGAGCTGTTCCTTGTTGGCCCATCCTGATGTGTTTAGGTTTCTGACAGGAGTGCAGCTGCTACAAACACTGGTTAGGAGGTTGGTCCCAAGTTGTACTCTCAGCCTGGTGGTGTTGGTCTGTTTGAACCCATCAGGAAAGTGTCACTGAAGGATCTTACCTTGAAGATGGTGTTTATAGTGGGAGATAGCTCAGCAAGATGGGTTTCAGAGTCATATGCTTTGTTCTATAGGGATCTATTTTTGAGAATTTCAGAGGAAGGGATGTTGATTCATATCATACTGTTGTTTTTACCAAAACTGGTGCCTATTTTTCATTTGGAATAGCCTGTGGCATTGGTGCTTTTCAAAAGGTTAAGGTCTGGGTTTAGTTCTACAAAACTGCACATTCTGGATGTGCACAAGTCACTGGTGAAGTTCTTGTCTGTGACAGTTTTATTACGCAGGATGTAGCAAAGATGAGTTGGTTTTTATGGTGACAGTTGCTAAGTGGTTTATGAGGGCCATTGCTTCAGCATATGTTGCATTCCACTAGGGCTCAGGCAGCCTTTTATGTGGTATACCATTTTCTTTCATCTCAGGAAATTTGTGAGGCTGTTTTTTGGTCTTTGCTTGTATTTTGCAGGTATTAATGTCTAGATGAGCCGACTCTGGATGCAGCTTCATTTGGGGCATGTGTTTTGAGGGCAGGTCTTTCAGGATCCCTCCCAGTTTAGAGTTACTTTGGGTACATCCCATGAGGAAGGTAAAATTAGGTTACTTACATACTAGTTTTCTTTCCTTGAGTCCTACCACACCAGTCCAGCATCCCATCCGTTTTTCATCCTTAGCCTGCTGATTTGTGTCTATATGCTGTTTAATGGTTCATTGTGGCTTATTATATTATTCCAGCTTTCCTCTGCTTGAAGGAAGACATTGCTTTGGAAAGTAAGTACTGAAAAGTGCAAGTGGTACAGTTGATTAGACAGGCTGCTTCCAGCAAAGCTTTCTTTCTCTTTCTCCTGCTGATAGGGGAGAGAAACTCATGTGTCTGGACTGGTCTGGAAGGACTCAAAGAAAGAATATTTACAGGTAAGTAACCTAATTTTACCCTACAGCAACAAAGGATATCTATTATCACCAAGAAAAACACAACAAGAACAAAATATCAATAATAATATCCATGCTGCCTTGGAGAAAGAAGGTCTCATGATTGGAGAGCATCAACCTGGTGTAGCAGGAAAGGATCCTGTAGCAAGGACCTGCTCTCCAGGTGATGCACTATCCTTTCGTACCGAGGCTATCTCCCCAAGGCCTACTGCCCAGGAGGGAAGGGTTAGGTCGGCCGTCATAGTAGGTGATTCGATTATTAGGAATGTAGACAGCTGGGTGGCTGGTGGGCATGAAGATCGCCTGGTAACATGCCTACCTGGTGCAAAGGTGGCGGACCTCACGCGTCACCTAGATAAGATTTTAGACAGTGCTGGGGAAGAGCTGGCTCTCGTGGTACATGTGGGCACCAACGACATAGGAAAATGTGGGAAGGAGGTTCTGGAAGCCAAATTTAGACTCTTAGGTAGAAAACTTAAATCCAGAACCTCCAGGGTAGCATTCTCTGAAATGCTCCCTGTTCCACGCGCAGGTCACCAAAGGCAGGCAGAGCTCCGGAGTCTCAATGCATGGATGAGACAATGGTGCAAGGAAGAGGGATTCAGTTTTGTTAGGAACTGGAGAACCTTTTGGGGAAGGGGGAGTCTCTTCCGAAGGGATGGGCTCCACCTTAACCAGGGTGGAACCAGACTGCTGGCGCTAACCTTTAAAAAGGAGATAGAGCAGCTTTTAAACTAGAACAAAGGGGAAAGCCGACAGTCGCTCAGCAGCGCATGGTTCTGAGAAAAGTATCTTCAAAGGATACTAATGATGCATTCGAATTAGGGCATCCCGGCAGTGAAGTTCCAATAATAAGAAAAGTAGTCCAAGTGTCTGTAACTAAAAACTCACCTGAGCTAAAAAATTCTAACTTATCCCTATCAATTAAAAAGCAGAATGAAAATACAAACAAAAAACAAACTTTAAAATGTTTGTATGCTAATGCCAGAAGTCTAAGAAGTAAGATGGGAGAATTAGAATGTATAGCAGTGAATGATGACATAGACATGGTGGAAGGAGGACAACCAATGGGACAGTGCTATAATGGGGTACAAATTATATCGCAATGACAGAGAGGAGCACCGGGGAGGCGGTGTGGCACTTTGTGTCCGGGATGGCATAGAGTCCAACAGGATAAACATCCTGCTTGAGACTAAATGCACAATTGAATCTTTATGGGTATAAAATCCCTTGTGTGTCGGGGAAGACTATAGTGATAGGAATATACTACTGTCCACCTGGTCAAGATGGTGAGACTGATAGTGAAATGCTAAGAGAAATTAGGGAAGCTAACCAAATTGGTAGTGCGGTAATAATGGGAGACTTCAATTACCCCAATATTGACTGGGTAATGTATCATCGGGACACGCTACAGAGATAAAGTTCTTGGATGGAATAAATGATAGCTTTATGGAGCAATTGGTTCAGGAACCGATGAGAGAGGGAGCAATTTTAGATCTAATTCTCAGTAGAGCCCAAGATTTGGTGAGAGAGGTAACGGTGGTGGGGCCGCTTGGCAATAGTGATCATAATATGATCAAATTTGAATTAACGACTGGAAGGGGGACAGTAAGCAAATCCACAGATCTCGTGCTAAACTTTCAAAAGGGAAACTTTGATAAAATGAGAAAAATAGTTAGAAAAAACTGAAAGGAGCAGCTACAAAAGTAAAAAGTGTTCCAGATGTATTCCACACATTAAGAAAGGTGGAAAGCAGGCAAAACGATTACCGGCATGGTTAAAAGGGGAGGTGAAAGAAGCTATTTTAGCCAAAAGATCTTCATTCAAAAATTGGAAGAAGGATCCAACAGAAGAAAATAGGAAAATGCATAAACGTTGGCAAGTTAAATGTAAGACATTGATAAGACAAGCTAAGAGAGAATTTGAAAAGAAGTTGGCCATAGAGGCAAAAACTCACAGTAAAAACGTTTTTAAATATATCCGAAGCAGAAAGCCTGTGAGGGAGTCAGTTGGACCGTTAGATGATTGAGGGGTTAAAGAGGCACTTAGAGAAGATAAGGCCATCGCGGAAAGATTAAATGATTTCTTTTCTTCAGTGTTTACTGAAGAGGATGTTGGGGAGGTACCCGTACTGGAGAAGGTTTTCACGGAAAATGATTCAGATGGACTGAACGAAATCACGGTGAACCTAGAAGATGTGGTAGACCTGATTGATAAACCGAAGAGTAGTAAATCACCTGGACCGGATGGTATACACCCCAGACTTCTGAAGGAGCTAAAAAATGAAATTTCAGACTTATTAATAAAAATTTGTAACTTATCATTAAAATCATCCATTGTACCTAAAGACTGGAGGATAGCTAATGTAACCCCCATATTTAAAAAGGGCTCCAGGGGAGATCCAGGAAATTGCAGACCAGTTAGACTGACTTCAGTGCCAGGAAAAATAGTGGAAGGTGTTCTAAACATCAAAATCACAGAACATATAGAAAGACATGTTTTAATGGAACAAAGTCAGCATGGCTTTACCCAAGGCAAGTCTTGCCTCACAAATCTGCTTCACTTTTTTGAAGGCGTTATTAAACATGTGGATAAAGGTGAACCGGAAGATGTAGTGTACTTGGATTTTCAGAAGGCATTTGACAAAGTTCCTCATGAAAGGCTTCTAGGAAAAGTAAAAAGTAATGGGATAGGTGGCAATGTCCTTTAGTGGATTACAAACTGGCTAAAAGACAAGAAACAGAGAGTAGGATTAAATGGACAATTTTCTCAGTGAAAGGGAGTGGGCAGTGGAGTGCCTTAGGGATCTGTACTGGGACCCTTACTTTTCAATATATTTATAAATGATCTGGAAAGAAATACGACTAGTGAGGTAATCAAATTTGCAGATGATACAAAATTGTTCAGAGTAGTTAAATCACAAGCAGATTGTGATAAATTGCAGGAAGACCTTGTGAGGCTGGAAAACTGGGCATCTAAAATTTAATGTGGACAAGTGCAAGGTGATGCATATAGGAAAAAATAACCCATGCTGTAGTTACACAATTTTAGGTTCCATATTTGGTGCTACTACCCAAGAAAGAGATCTAGACGTCATAGTGGATAACACATTGAAATCATCGGTTCAGTGTGCTGCAGCAGTCAAAAAAGCAAACAGAATGTTGGGAATTATTAGAAAGGGAATGGTGAGTGAATAAAACGGAAAATGTCATAATGCCTCTGTATCGCTCCATGGTGAGACCGCACCTTGAGTATTGTGTACAATTCTGGTCGCTGCATCTCAAAAAAGATATAATTGCGATGGAGAAGGTACAGAGAAGGGCTACCAAAATGATAAAGTGAATGGAACAGCACCCCTATGAGGAAAGACTAAAGAGGTTAAGACTTTTCAGCTTGGAGAAGAGATGGCTGAGGGGGGATATGATAGAGGTGTTTAAAATCATGAGAGTTTTAGAACGGGTAGATGTGAATCGTTTTTTTACTCTTTCGGATAATAGAAAGACTAGGGGGCACTCCATGAAGTTAGCATGTGGCACATTTAAAACTAATCAGAGAAAGTTCTTTTTCACTCAACACACAATTAAACTCTGGAATTTGTTGCCAGAGGATGTGGTTAGTGTAGTTAGTATAGCTGTGTTTAAAAAAGGATTGGATAAGTTCTTGGATGAGAAGTCCATTACCTGCTATTAATTAAGTTGACTTAGATAATAACCACCGCTATTACTAGCAATGGTAACATGGAATAGACTTAGCTTTTGGGTACTTGCCAGGTTCTTATGGCCTGGATAGGCCACTGTTGGAAACAGGATGCTGGGCTTGATGGACCCTTGGTCTGACCCAGTATGGCATGTTCTTATGTTCTTAAGTTCTTATGTTCTTATTCATTTCAAACACATATCATAACACTACAAACAAAAAGACATTCACACCTACCTAGGAAAAATGAGAAAATAAAAATTGCTATACTGCTGTTACGCTCTCCTCCTCCAGAGGGGAGGAGTTAGCAATCTGTTATCACTCACCCCGCCAGGAGGGCAGAGTTAGCAATCTGTTCTGCTATTCTCCTGAAAGGGGGAGGAGTTAGAAATCTGTCATGATCTGCTCCTCCAGAGGGGAGGAGTTAGCTATCTGTGGATCTGTTAGCGAACTGCTGTTAGATGCTCCTGTAAGGAAAGGAGGTAGCAATCTGTTATGGCTCAACTCTTCCAAGGAAGAGGAGTTGGCAGTCTGTTCAATTATACTCTTCTGAGAGGAGCTAACAATAGGTATATTGTAATTCGCTACTGAGATAGCAATCTATCATGCATCCGCTACGGAGTAGCAATCTGTTATATATAGGCTGCTGGCAAATCTCATAGAAAGAGAAGTTAGCTATCTATGTAATACTTCCATAAGCGGTGTTAGTGGTCGGTAGTGGTTAGCTCCCACAGAGTGATAGTAGTATAAGGAATGACCACTTGGAGAAAATGGTGAATCCCTGGGCCGATGGCAGATGACAGCGCCCCCAGGAGGAGATCCTGAGAGGAACCACCGGCTAGGCTAGAATATGAAATAACACAAATAGTTCTTTATTAGACTGGAAGCTGGACCACCAGTAGTGGCAGTAGTGAGTCGAGGTGTGCGGCAAGGCTGAAGTCCTTCTGATACTGGAATATAATCTCTGGGTTGCTGAGCTGTAGAGAGAGACTAGAAGTAGTGAGTAGACAGGATATACTGGATACAAGATGGTACACTCACAATAGTATATGTTTGCAATGGTCTCAATGCCACAGAGAGTCTTTAGAATATTCAGGAACAGGAGCCGTACGTGAGCACTAGTTCCTCTAAACACTCTGTAATAAGAACTCACAATAGCTGTATATGAAATGGCTTCTAGAGTAGAAGATAGTCTGTAAAAGATTCTAGGAATGTGGGCCCTCGTGGAGCGGTTCCTATCTGCAGTCTTGCCAATGTAACTCACGATCTCCGTACCTGCGATAACGTCTTAGACGGAAGGGAGTCTTCAGAGCTATAGGAATGTAGGCCCTCGTGGAGCGAGTACCGATTCCTATGTACAATAGAACTCACTATGTTCACGTCTGCGATCGCTTCCAGACAATGAGGAGTCTTCTGAGTATTCAGGGACGTAGGCCCTCGAGGAGCGAGTACCGGATCCCATCTTGGCAATCTGAAATCAAGAAGAGAGAGCGGAGCCCCCGTGGAGTGGGTACTCCTAGTAAGTTTGAAAAGGCCGAGCAGTGGAGAAGGATTCCTCTCGCTGACTCGGATTGTTGTTGCAAGTATCGTGGACTGCCGAAGCAAGTCCTGTTGGAGTTCCTTGCTAACTCGTTAGAGGTTAGCAAACAAAGACCTTATAAAGTGCAAATGGATGACGTCACTACGGTAGGACGCCCCCAAGGTTCGCGCCCTTGTTGGTACAAAGTCTGGAGTATGTGTGCACGCGCGCGCCCTTACGTCATCAGGAACATGGCGGATCCGTAGAATCAAACCAGCCCGGGGACACCGAGACCAAGAGGCAGGGAGAAGCTGTGGCTGCATCTGTCCGTCAGAGCCGAAGGGAGTCGCTCCCAAGGTAGAGAGGGTGGAGCAAGGGGTGAGAAGAGGCACGAATGCAACAACTGGGTATAGCCTAGGGTCTATCATGCCTAGTATCATTTTTACATCAGTGGCCAACCAGGTCACAGGTACTTGGCAAGATCCCAAACAGTAGATAGATCCCATGCTGCTAACACCCTGGGATAATTAGTGGCTTTCCCCCCACCTCTCCTCCAGGATCTTGTCCAAATCTCTTATAAACCCAGTTACACTAATTGCCTCTACCATATCTTCCAGCAATGAATTTCAGAGCTTAATTGTGCATTGAGTGATAATTTTCTCTCCTTTGTTTTAAATATGTTACTAAGTTCATGGAGTGTCCCCAGTCTTTGTATTTTTTGAAAGATTAAATAACCAATTCACATTTACTCTTTCTAGTCCGCTCTTGATTGCATAGACCTCTATTCTTCAAAATGATCCTATCTATACATGAACTCATACATGGGGACTCTATTTTAGAATATGAGCTTCATGGCAAGACTCAGAAACATGGAGACCAATAGTCAAAAAAAGTGAAGAGATCAAATTTCAAAGAATTGGGCTTAATGGACCCTCCATCTCACCCAGTAAAGCAATTCTTATGTTTCTTAGGGTTTAGATTCTTAACTTTGGGAGTAAGTTACCTAAACTGAACCTTTTAAAAATGTACTAGGGCTCAGTCTCTAAATTTAGGGTCATGACTCCATTAAGCACCTAATTTTAAGTAGCTAAAACGTGGGTGGGCATAGAAGTGGAATTAGGGTGGGGAAAATGTTACATGCTTAGCACTGATCTTCAGCACTAGGCAGCTAACATAGGGTCCTAAATCTAGGCAAAGGAATAACAGGACTAAATTTAGATTAATTTTCAGCTGAAAACTTGGGGTTTAAATTCAGCTGAAATTCAGATTTGTTGTTAATATCAGCCTCTGAGTCCCTAAATTTAGGGATTTAACAGGGTCATTTATAAAAATGTCTTATGGCGTTAATGCATGTGATAATACCATAACGCATACAATAGTTATTGCAATGTGTGGAGTAAATGCAAATTTTACAAATTCAAATTCATTCATAGAGGTGGGATTCGGTGTGGTCAATGAAAATGTGGGGCATTATCACAGCATGCAATAATGAAACACATATTATTACTGGAAATAACTACACCTTTTTTCCTGGTGTTAAGTTGTGTGATATAGCTGAAATGCAATTTGTAATAAATTGCTAATTGAGAGAGAGAGAGAGAGAAAGAGAACTCTTTATAAGGCTTTCATATTTGTTAACTATTTATACTGCTATAGGAGGGCCAGCTAGTAACTCGAGGTGAGGATCTGGGGGTAGACTAGGGTTTTGGGGCCAGTTTTACCTACAGTAGTCCTCAGTGAAGATTTGACATGATCTGGAGTGTGAAAAGTCACACAAAGATGAGATTTCTACAACGTTCTCTCACCCTAGCTTGATGGACTCTTTACCAGGGTACTATCAAGCTAGGGCGAGATAACACTGAAGTAATCTCATCTGACTTTCCTCACTCCAAATCACATCAAATATTCACCGAGGTTTACTATACTGTTCGTACAAACTGGCCCCAAAACCCTAGACCACCACCAAATCCTCACCTCGAGTTACTAGCTGGCCCTCCTATAGCCTTATAAAGAGTTCCCCCTCTCTCTTTCTCTCACTCTCTCTCACTCACCTATCTGGGCACTTTTCAAGTATCACAAGGTGCAAACACTTTAATGCATGTTACAATAAACTACCTATGCAAAGCACATGATGTGGTAACTCTGAAATTATCTTAGCCATGCCCCCTTTTCCTTATCACAGTGTTATGAACCCTCCTGTAGCTGGGCTACGGGAGGCTCCTTACCTCTTCCTGGAGGCCGCTCCAAGACAGGGCCTCGCCTGCAAACTGTCCAGGATTTGCTCCAGGACCTGGGAGGCCTCGATGTCCATGGGGCCTGCCTGAGGCTGCTTGTGTTTGCATGGACTTTCTGGTTTGAGCCACGCCCTTCCCTAGGGGCCGGCCCGCAGCACTTTTCTGTAGTTATAGGGCCAGCTAGGTGTGGGCCTGCCAAACTCCTCCCAGGGAGTCGCCGGTCTGCAGCCCTATAAAAGGACTTCAGCTTCAGTCTGTCTTGGCCTTGCATCTTGGTGACTTCCCTCTGGAGGCTCCTGCCTGCCAGAGTCTTGTAAGGTTGTCTGTTCTTCGTGGAGCTCCTTGTCTCGTCTGCTTTTATACCATGTCTTGGTGTCTTGATGTTTTGCCTGAGGTCCCTGACCATGTCCTGATGTTCCGCCATGATCCTCCTTATCCTGATGTGTCCGCCTGCCAGGATGTTCTTCCCTGCGTCTTCGTCTGGTGCTCTTGAGCCTTCTGTTCCTGTAAGCCGGTGCTCTCGGATGGTGTATGCCCGAGAATGAGGTGGCTTGCAGGTGGGAAGTGTCCCTGTGCTCCTGAGCCTCTGTTCCTGCCAGCCTTGGGGGAAGCTTTGGATGACACCGGCTCCGTCATTGGAGTTCCTTCTTGCCTGGATCTTCCCTGCGCTGTTCCACTCTCCTCGTGGTCCGTGACCAGCCTGCAAGGGCTGTGTAGGGCATGCAGTGGGACAGGGTGGTCTGCGACTCAGTCCCGCGGGTGGCCTGAGTAGGGCGCCCTGAGAGACAGTGCCAATGTCCATGCCTTATGTGTGCTTGTTTGGATGTCAAGTTCCTCGTCCGTGATGCCGATGCATCAACCCTGCTGTTGTCAAGTTCCTCGTCCGTGATGCCGATGCATCAACCCTGCTTTTGTCAAGTTCCTCGTCCGTGATGCCGTTGCATCAACCCTGCTGTTGTCAAGTGTCTTGTCTGCGATGCCGCTGCATCGACCATAGTCCTGTCTTCGTGTCAAGGCCTTCGTCTGCCCTCAACCTCAGGCCAGGCCTGCTGCTCCAATGCCGATCAAGCGGCAGGTCCGAAAGGGCTCGGAATAGTCGGAGGACAGTTCCCCCTACCAACATCCTTGGATGTTGGCCTTGGGAGACTGCTAGCCTGGCAGAGGGTAAGACCGTGTTCAGCCATGCGGGAGCATGCTGTCTACCCTCGGCCCGGCCCTGAAGGTCTGGGCCCGGGCTGAGGCCCAAGGGCACACTAAACATCCCAAACATAACACACAGGTATAATTCATGTGAAAATTATCATATTTTGATAAATCTAGGAGTAATTAGGTGCTTAATTTCAGACAAACTTAGGGGTCCTAAGTTTTCAGATGAAAATTGACCTAAATTTAGAGACCTAAAACTTAGAGCCCAACTTTCAAACCTATTCATGGTAGTGGAACAGGTTGCTGTACAGTATATAAAATAAGCTTAGTTCTGTTCTGAAAGTATATGCGTATGTTTCAGTATGCATAAATATTTCCAATGCAATGAAAGCTCTTAAGGCCATATTTAAGGAATGGGCAAAATCCTGATTTATATGTGGAGGTAGGTATATTTTAAAATATTTGGAAAATACTTGCGATAGTCAATTAGGTATAAAATTTTACAAGTAAGTTTGATAATTTGTACAGTAAATCTCTTATAAACTTCCACACATACCTCTTGACCCTGCCTTGGAATGCTACTAGACCACTCAAGTTTTGTGCCAGTAAATGTGTATGCAACACAGAAATATATGTATACTTTCAATGTTCATAAAATAGCATGTAAGCCATTGCATGCTACTTACGCACAGATATGCTATTTTTCTGGTGTATCCCCTTTGAAAACTTATTCACAAGGATTTAATGGTTTAAATTTATTAGTCAATAGCCAAGAACTTTTGTGGTGTCAGCACATCCATCTTTACTGACAAGCTGTGTGAATAATCTACATAGAACTGCAGGCATCCTTGAGCAAAAGATATGCTGTTTCAACATTGTTGTAGCAAACTGACTTGTAGCCTTTTGTATTTTTTCTACTCAGATTTTTGCCCATTCCTTATATCTGGCCTTAGGGGAGATGGTTTAATATTGCATTAAAATACATTAGCTGCTTCTGTTCCCTTTTCCCTTATTATGGTCTATTTTATATAACCAGAACTCCTTTAAATTATGTCCACTGTCAGATGATGGCTTGAAAAGAAAATAATATTTTTCAAAAACACAGTTATCCCATTGGAGAAGACATTATTAAAGCTGGAAGTTCCTACCAGGATAAGATTGGTTTTAATTGAAATAATAATTTGTCAGTGACTAAAATCTAATTAGTTTAATTAATCCTGTTGAGTAACTTTCAAATAATACAGCATTGAAACTACTTAGCATTGGAAAGGTGTTGAGAAAGGCTAAAGTCTCTTCAGAGCACACTTTGTAAAGACATTCCTTACAATAATTGTAATAACATTTTTTGCACAGGTTTATGCAAAGATAACTTCTGATTTCTTTCTCTTGTGAGAAGTAAGTATCTGAAGGAGGCACAACTACTGCAATGTGAACACAACATATAAATGTAAAATGTTATGGCGATAGAAGCAAACTGAGATATTTTTCATAGATTAATGCTATTTACACTATAGAAACTATATAGTTATTTATTGTTCACAGCACATATTCATCATGTGCTAGATTCATCCATATCCATGTATCAGAAAAATATTTGGCAAATGAAAATAAATGGGAATCGATTGGCAGTAAACAAAGCTGCTGCAGTTGATAGCAAGTGGCTGCTTCCCTTCCTGCTGTTCACCACCGTCTGCACTCCTTCCCCTGTTAACTCTCTTCTCTTTCAAAAACCCAGTACAATAATAAAATGTAAAAATGAAAACTCATTCATCCACCCACAGCACACAAACCATTAAACAAATAAAAACAAGGGTGATTGTGATCATTCTTTCACTCACTTTCTGTCGTCACTAACTTTACAGCCTCTGTCCTAACTGTTCATTAAACATAGAAACAGAAATGACGGAAGAAAAGGAACAATGGTCCAGCAGGTCTGCCCAGCAAGCTTATGGTAGTATCTGACGCGCTGTGCAGGTTACCCCCATGCTTATCAATTTCCTAAACCGTAAAAGTCAGGGCCCTCGTTGGTTACAGTCTGAATCCAATTCCCTCTTACCCCCTGCCGCTGAAGCAGAGAGCAAATGTTGAAGTTGTATCAAATGTATCAGGCTTATTGGTTAAGGGTAGTAAATTGCCACACCAGAAAGTTACCCCCATGCTTATTTGTTTCCCCAGACTGTAAAAGTCGGGACCCTCGTTGGTTGCTGTTTGAATCCCATTTCTCTTTCCCCTGTCGTTGAAGCAGGGAGCAATGATGGCGTTGCATTAACAGTATCAAAGCTTATTGGCTAAGGTAGTAACTGCTGCACCAGCAAGTTACCCCCATGCACTCTTTTCTTCATTTCCATCCTCTAGCTTTTAGGGATCCACAGTGTTTATCCCATACCCTTTTGAATTCTTTCACTGTTTTTGTTTTCACCACCTCCTCCAGAAGGGCATTCCAGGCATCCAACACCGTCTCCATGAAGAAATATTTCCTGATGGTTCTGAGTCGTCCTCCCTAGAGTTTCATTTCGTGACCCCCTAGTTCTACTGATTCTACTGATCTATTGATTACTGATTGCATCATTAAAATCTTTAAGGTCTCTGAAGGTCTGTATCATATCTCCCCTGCACCTCCTTCTTCCTCCCCTTTTCTCATTCCTTTCTCCCTCTCAATCTCCTCTCTCCTCCTCTCATCCTTCCCAGTTTTTCCTCCTTTCCTTCCTTCCCAGTTTCCCACCTTCCACCCTGCCATTTCAGCCTGCTACCCTTACCATGATTCTTGTTTCACATGAGACACACATTGCTTATCATGGGAGGGAAGCATTGCTGGGGTGGTGGCAGATGGAGAGAGATAAGGCAGCCCAGCCTGAGTCTGCAAGGTTTGTAGAGAGGGAAGAAAAGAGAATGGTCTGTCTTGCATTGGCAGCCATGGGAAGGAAGCAGAGCAGCCCAGCTTATGTTTCCAGCAGAAAGAGAGAGTTAGGATGGCAACATCAGGTCACTCAGCACTTTTCTGTGCTTCTGTGGCTTAGACTATATTCCATGGCATAGGGCAAATTCTGTAGCAGTTGCCTTAGTATTGAGGTTGCTGGTATATTGCTCCTGGTGAAAACTATTCTTTCAAAGCTGTGATATCTTTCATTGGACAACATGAGAATTATGCAAAGATGTATGTGAGTTTTCAAGACCACAGCAATCAGATGTCAAACTAATTACAGTATCATGTTATTTTGACTCTCAAATTATTCTTTGAATAACATTTTAAAAATAAAATCCATAACTTCAACATCATAAGTAATTCAGGCTGTACAAGACACTTGCTACAGTAATGATTATACTCAGGGAATTATTTTCTAGAAACAAATTGCACTTCTGGTGTCAAAATTAGAATAAATATTTATTTGTTTGAAAAATGTGAGCATTTTTTCCTGGACCCATATCATCACATGGTTGGCATAGAAACTTCTAATGAAAAGGAGTATTGTTGCGCCCATCGGTCTCAGACGGCTTCGACCTCTGTGCCTTACCTTTCTCTCTGCTCTCCCCGCTAGAATTGGCAAGATGGCTACCGCCGTATCTGCTTGCTGCTCTCTCCAGCGTCCCCGGAACGGCTATGGCAAGGTTATCCGCCATGTTTCTCTTGAGGGCCTCCTAGGGTGTGCGCGTGCACGCCACCCACGTCTTTATCCATGTCATGGCGGGAAACTTTGGGGCGTCTCCCTCGAGTGACGTCACGCTATCCGGGTATTTAGCCTGCCCTTTGTTTGCTAACAATTCGAGTTAGCAAGGATTGGAATGCCTCCGGTCTGAGCTACTCTGCCGCTTCCATGCTGCCGCTGGAAGCTCTCTTTGCCCTTCGGGGTATTTCATCTAACCTGGGTACCCGCTCCTCGGGGGCCCTTTGCTTTCTTTCAGGTGCCTATCTGGGATACCAGGTACTCGCTCCTCGAGGGCCTGTGCTCCCTGCTTTGGTGTCTGTAATCCAACTTCTACTGCCTGCTGGCATCTACATCTATACAGCTACCAACTTAGGGGGTCATTTATCAAAATGCGATAAGGCGTTTTCGCATGCGTTAAGGGCTTATCGCATGCGAAAAGCCTCGTTAACACATGCGATAGGTCCTTAACGCATGCGAAAACGTGTTTAACATATGCGATCGCACCATATCGTATGGTGCGATGCAAATTCAGAAAATAGGAGGAGTTAGGGGCGGAGAGCGGGCTGGGTTAGCCTGTCTGCGAAGAGCTATCGCACAGCCATAATGCCGATTTTAACTACACCTCTTTGGATTGCGTTAGGCTGTGCGATAGCTGCCGTGACCATGTGGTAAGGTTTCATCGCCATTTGCGATGTCTCCCATAAGTCCTATTTCAGGTGAATTGACAGGTCCCGGGGGGGGGGGGGGGGGGGAGGAGAGAGAGAGAGAGAGAGGGCCTGGCCCATAGGTAGGTATTTGTATCCCTATGGTAGGCCCACCAAGTAACTCGAGGTGGGGTTTAGGTAAGAGTGTAGGGGGTTAGGGGCCACTTTGACATTCTACATGACACCTACGAACAGAACAGTGGTCTCTTGTGAAGATTTGCTGGCCTTCGGAGTGAGGAAACTCACTCCAAGATGAGATTTGGGCAAGGTTCTCTCAACCTAGCTTGAGGGAAGATGAGATTTGGGCAATGTTTTCTCAACCTAGCTTGATGTTAACCAGGTAGAGAGTCCCTCTGGTGGCAGTAGTGAGGTGATCCAGTAGTAGCAGTGATCTTTAAGCTGATCTTTAAGCGGTATAATAAAAGACAAATCTCTGTGTTTGCATGTCTCGTGTCTGCAGCTCCTCACGGGGTGATGACCATGGGTGTGGTCATCACCGCAGTACCCAAGAATCCACTCCAACACCTCAAAACCATAACAGATTGCTAACTCCATGGATTCGGCTCAGCTCACTGCATTGCAGGCCATTCCTGGCCTGGCCCAGCGAATCGCTGAACAACAGAACTCGCTGGATAACTTGACTTCTGCCTTCAACCAGTTGCATGCACAGATGAATACATTGACCACAGCAGGTAAAGAAGTTACACCGCCAGAAGTGATGGTCAAGACTACTGTACCTCTATCTGCTCCAACACGCTTCTCAGGTGAAGTTTGGAAATGTAGAGGTTTCATCAATCAATGTTGCATGCACTTTTCTCTGCAACCTAATCATTTTCCTACAGCTTATGCCAAGACCACTTATATCCTGTCTTATCTGGACAGAAGAGGGTTGGCTTGGGCCTCTCAGCTGTGGGAGCGCAATGACCCTATCCTGAATGATCTTGCCGGGTTCCTTGAACTGTTCAGATCAGTATTTGATGACACCTCCCGGTACACGACAGCAGGATCTACGTTGGTTCATCTGAAATAAGGTAATAAACCTTTACCAGAATTTGCCATAGAATTCAAGACATTGGCATCAGAATGCATTGGCAACCTAGATGCCTGAAGACCCTCTTCTTTGAAGGCCTGAACTCCCGGCTAAAATATAAGCTGGTGGCTCGAGAGATGCCTGAGACCTTAGCTGAACTAATGAAGTCGGCAACTAGGATTGATCACCGACTTCGTGACAAGGTCCAAGAAGCCAAGAGTCCCAGAAGACCACTTCAGGGAGAGACTCGAGTCAAGTCTATACGTAGACCTATACCCTCGGGTCCTGTGGCTGGTGAAGAAGAACCAATGCAATTAGGCCGCAGCCATTTAACTTCCAAAGAGAGAAGAACACGAAAGAGATTGGGACTATACAATTATTGTGGACAAGCTGGTCATGCTGTACAAACATGCCCTATATGTCCGGGAAACTAGCAGACCTAAGTCCTGTGGGAGGACTCTTCTTAGCTCTAACTGCACCCTCTCCTCCACTCTCTCTACCTGTATCCTTAATCTGTGGACCTCTAGAATATCAGACCCTTGCCTTACTGGATTCTGGGGCAGGAGGAAATTTCATTTTGAAACGTCTTGTGGAACATTTGCGGTTCCCCACCACTACCATGATGTCTCCGCTACCTTTGTCTTATATCCATGGGGAGCCCTTGCCGGTTGAAGTAACCCTGCTCACAGAACCAGTGAGCTTGCGTACTGGTGCTCTTCATGCAGAGACTATTTCCTTCTTTGTGCTAGAGAAGGCCATGCACCCCTTAGTACTTGGACTACCGTGGCTGCAGATACATATGCCACAATTCAACTGGGCCACTTTGGAGCTTTCACGTTGGGGTCCAGATTGCCATGGCAAGTGCCTGATGGAAGTCTCTCCAATACCCTACATGCCAACTACCCCGTTACTGCCTGGGTTGCCACCTCAATATGCATCTTTTCAAGATGTATTTTCCAAAGAAGCTGCTGATGTACTGCCTCCACACAGATCTTATGACTGCGCCATCAATTTGAAGCCTAACACAGAACCACCCAAAAGAAGGGTTTATCCTCTCTCCATAGCAGAAAACAAAGCGATGTCAGAGTACATCCAGGAGAGCCTTCAAAAAGGTTTCATAAGACCCTCCAAGTCTCCTGCCAGCGCAGGCTTCGTCTTCGTGGGGAAGAAGGATGGAACATTGCGTCCATGTATTGACTACAGAGGTCTAAATGAGATCACTGTAAAGGATCACTATCCCTTACCGCTCATCTCGGAGCTATTCGATAGACTACAGGGAGCCAAGATATTCTCCAAGCTTGATCTCAATGGAGCCTATAATCTAGTTCGCATCCACTCTGGTGATGAATGGAAGATGGCTTTTAATACCAGGGATGGGCACTTTGAATACCTGGTGATGCCCTTCGGCCTGTGCAACGCCCCGGCTGTCTTCCAAAACATGATGAACGACATTCTGCGTGATCTACTCTACAAATGTGTCATTGTGTACTTAGATGACATCTTGATATTTTCCCAGGACCTGAATACCCATCTGGAAGATGTCAAAAGAGTACTGCAGAGACTTCGCGAGAATTGCCTATATGCCAAGCTGTCTAAATGCGAATTCCACAAGGAATCTGTGCCCTTCTTAGGGTACAGTGTTTCGAATAAAGGTTTCCAGATGAACCCTCAGAAGCTTGAGAGTATTCAAAAATGGACACAACTCACTGGTCTGAAAGCTCTTAGACGATTTCTGGAATTCACCAACTACTACAGAACCTTCATCAAGAATTACTCTTCACTGACAGTTCCATTAACTGCGATGACGAAGAAAGGTGCCAACTTCGCCAATTGGTCTACAGAGGCTGTGACTGCATTTCAGAAACTAAAAGTCGCCTTCTCGAGTAAGCCATGCCTCTGCCATCCGGACCCCGCACGGCCCTTCATTGTGGAAGTCGATGCCTCAGATGTAGACGTAGGAGCCATGCTAAGCCAGACCAATGACTCTAAGATCATGCATCCATGTTCTTTCTTCTCCCGACGTTTCTCACCTGCAGAGATAAAGAACTACTGGCGATAAAGATAGCATTCGAGGAGTGGCACCCTTGGCTTGAGGGTGAATAGCATCAGATCACTGTTTACACTGATCACAAGAATCTGGAGTACCTACGTCATGCCCAGCACCTTAACCACAGACTGGCGAGATGGTCCCTGTTCTTCAACAGATTTGACTTTGTGCTGAAACACCGCCCTGGAGATAAGAACATCAGAGCAGATGCCCTATCTTGCTCTTTTCTCTCTGAAGACATACCTGATGAACCCCAGCATATCATCGACTCGAAGAGAGTTATTCTATCAGCTACACATCCGGTATCTCTGGGCAAGACCGTTGTACCCTGCAATCTAAGAAAGAAACTGTTAGCATGGGCTCACGATTCGAAACTTGCTGGACATCCTGGTCAACGAAGAACTCTGGCGAAGCTACAGAAGTACTACTGGTGGCCCACCATGAAAGAAGACATTTTTGCATATGTAGCTTCTTGCTCCAATTGCATCAGACAGAAACCTCCGCCCAGACGTCCTTGGGGCCTGCTTCATCCCTTACCAGTACCAGATGAGCCCTGGACCCACATCGCCATAGACTTTGTGGTGGACTTACCACTTTCTGGAGGTAACAATACCATCTGGGTTACAGTGGATCGGACATTTGATGACCCAGGGAGGCAGGCTGTAGTTAGTACCAGTCTTCTCCATCTGCGGCAAGGTCAGCGGATTCTTAATGATTACACTATCGAATTTTGGACCTTTGCCACAGAATTGGCTTGGCAAAAGGATTGCCTTCAAGCCATTTACTTGGATGGTCTCTCATCCCAACTAAAGGATGAACTTGAAGCCCGTGAGTTACCCTCCTCTTTAGAGGATCTTATTACTCTGGCAGGCCGTGTTGACCACCACCTCCAGGAGCGTCATCGTGAAGTTTGGACACCCCGACGTCTCGCTGCGGAGTGTTCCCATTCTCCACTAGCAGCGTGGTCCGCGACCAGTGGAGTCCTGCCATCTACCAAGATGGAAGAACCCATGCAGCTATGTCGAGGGCACCTTACTCCAGAGGAACGCCTTAGACGGAGGCATTCTGGTCTGTGCCTGTACTGCGGGGCTTCCAGCCACCGCCTCCTGTCTTGTCCTGTCCGTCCAGGAAACTCCCGGGCTTAGGTTTAGTGGGGGTCCTGAACTTGGGTGCTACTACTCTGGCCCCTCAATTGTCTCTGCCAAACAATCTGACTTCGGACTCTCGCTCTTTCCCAACCATGGCTCTCATTGATTCTGGAGCAGGTGGGAGCATTATTCTGAAGGACCTGGTACACCTCCTAGGCATCTCCACTAGTACCATCGAGATACCATTATGTATCGCCTCTATTCATAGTGAACCGCTACCTGGAAGGATCTCCCAAGTGATGGCACCCATCCGTCTTCTCACTGGAGCCCTACATGAAGAGGATGTTGAACTCTTTGTACTGGAGAAGTCCATCCATCCAGTGGTTTTCGGTTTACTGTGGCTTCAGCGCCACTCTCCCCAGTTCCATTGGGGAACCTTACAGCTCGTTGAGTGGAGTCCAGCCTGTCGTCAACAGTGCCTCAAGAAGGTGGCACCTTCTCCTGCGATTCCCCTTGCGGTGACTGCTTCTGGTCTTCCTCCTCCATATGCCTACTTCGAAGACATCTTTTCGAAGCAGAAGGTGGATATCCTCCTGCCTCTGCGTAAGTTTGACTACCCCATTGAGTTGATGCTTGGTATCATGCCTCCTAGGGGTAGGACCTACCTGCTATCTGTACCAGAAACCCAAGCAATGACTGAATACATTCAAGAGAACCTGGCTAAGGGTTTCATCCACCTGTCTACTTCACCAGTGGGCGCGGGATTTTTTTTCGTCATGAAGAAGGATGGGTCTTTGAGACCATGTATAGATTACCGCGGCCTTAATGCTATAATCCGCCATTAATATCGGAACTGTTCAACCGCCTCCAGGGTGCTACCATTTTCACCAAACTGGATCTGTGTGGTGCCTATAATCTGGTTCACATACGCCCAGAGGATATTTGGAAAACAGCATATAACACTAAAGACGGGCATTATGAATACCTTGTCATGATTTTCGGACTTTGTAAAGCTCCTGTGGTATTTCAACGAATGATTAATGAAATTCTTCGTGACCTCCTGTATATCAAGGTTGTAGCATACCTAGATGACATTCTCATCTTCTCAAAAGACCTGACCACTCAACAAGCCAATGTCCGCACTGTACTCCAGCACCTACGGGAAAATTATTTGTTTGCCAAATTGGATAAATGTCTTTTTGAAAGATTCAGCTTGCCTTTCCTAGGCTACATCATTTCCCAGTGAGGATTCACTACGGACCCTAGTAAATTAAAGGGTATTCGCGACTGGCCCTGACCAGTAGGTCTTCAGGCGCTTCAAAGGTTCCTTGGATTTACCAATTATTATCATAACTTCATAGCGAACTACTCTCTGTTGGCAGCGCCCCTCACGGCTATGACTCGGAAAGGCAACAACATGGAGAACTGGTCCTCTGAAGCTCTAGCTGCCTTCCAAGACCTCAAGAATGCCTTTCTTTCTGGCCCTTGTTTGCGCCATCCAGATCTGAACCACCCCTTCTTTGTAGAGGTGGATGCTTTGGCTATAAGGGCTGGGGCGGTTCTGAACCAGTACTCAACCCAAGGAGTTCTCCAGCCATGCTCGTTCTACTCTCATAAATTCTCCCATGCTGAACAAAATTATAGCATAGGAGACAGGAGTTATTAGCTATCAAGCTCACCCTCGAAAAGTGGCGTCCCTGGTTGGAGGGCGCTCAGTTTAAGTTCACCGTCTTTACGGATCATTAGAACCTCGAGCACCTCAGACATGCCCAGCGTCTCAATGCTCGCCAGGCCCACTGGACATTATTCTTCTCTCACATCAATTTTGAGCTCCATTACTGTTCGGCAGAGAAGATCCTCCAAGCAGACGCTCTTGTCATTCCTTTGACCCTGAAGATGTTCAGGATGAACTGAGTCAAATCATAGACCCTGCCTGTATCTGCCTGTCAGCCACCGTTACAGTTCCAGCTGGGAAGACCGTTGTGCCTCGCCGGCTCCAAGAAAGGGTCCTGCGTTGGGTGCATGACTCCAAGCTAGCCGGTCATCTGAGACGCGCCTTAACACTATGCCTACTCCAACGCTACTACTGGTGGTCCACTATGGTTTGTGATACTCATGCCTATGTGGACTCATGTCTAACCTGTGCCCAGCAGAAGCCACCAATAGGTCGACCTTGGGGCCTCCTCCAGCCATTGCCTGCACCAGAAGAGCCGTGGACTCACTTATCCACAGACTTTGTGGTGGACCTCCCAATGTCCAAGGAGAATATGGTCACCTGGGTCATCGTAGACCGGTTCTCCAAAATGGCCCATTTTGTCCCTCTGCCTGCCTTACCATCTGCCCAGAACTAGCATATATGTTTTTTCAGCATATTTTTTGCCTTCATGGTCTGCCCACAGATATTGTCTTGGACAGGGATCCCCAGTTTGTCGCCCGTTACTGGTGCTCTCTATGTAAAAAGTTTGGAATTACCACTAATTTGACTACAGCTTACCACCCTCAGGTCAATGGCCAGGCCGAGCGCACAAACCGCTCACTTAAGAACTTCCTACGCGCTTACACGAATGACCAGCAGGACACTGGGCAGAATTATTACCCTGCGCAGGATTTTCCCACAACTCCCACTTTGCAGCAGCCACTGGAGTTTCTCCTTTCTTCATTGTGTATGGCAGACAACCTCGGCTACAATTGCCATTTCCACTGTTGGTATCCTTGTTGGCAGCTCAGGGAAACTAGCCTGCAGCCCTGGATGATGACATCATCAGGCCCTGCTATTTAAGGCAGGGCCCCGCCACTAGTTCCTTGCCTTGGCAACAGGTGCTCGTTGCCCATCGTTCCTGGTTCCTGATCCTGGTTCCTGCTCCTGACTCATACCTCCTTGTCTCAACCTGCAGGGAACGAGGGCTGGTATTGGAGAAGCTCCAGTCGGCCTCCGTCTTCTAATCAGCTCCGACTCCCGACGGTGGGGATCCATGGGGCTTGCCCTATGGGTAGAGTCAACCCCACCTCGGGCCAAGGGTCCACCACCAGTGCAACATTTTGCCCGCTTACACATGCAGAGTGCTCAGTGGACCCTGCGTTTGTAGTGGCAGCAAGCCTCCCAGGACCTCAGTGTATGGGTAAGAGACACGTCATCTCTCCGGACTTCCTTGTCATGGTGGGAGAGTCTGCCTAACCTGGAGTGAGGGGGTTCCCTTTCATGCCCCCCCCCCCATACCAGATTGTGCTCAGTATGGACGCCTCCACCGTGGGCTGGAGGGCGCAGGGTCGCTGGTCTGCTTGGGAGGCTTCCTGGAGCTTTGCGCCATCAGGTATGTGCTCTGGGCATTTCAGGATCACCTATCCAATCGAATGGTCCTGATCCAGACCAACAATCAGGTTGTGATGTGGTATATCAACAAACAGGGAGGTGCGGGATTGCTCCTCCTCTGTAAGGAGGCTGTCCAGATTAGGGCGTGGGCTAAGTCCCAGGGAATCCTGCTCTGGGCCATATACCTGGCTGGATTGGAGAATATAGTAGTGGATTGGCTGAGTCGAGGGTTCAAATTTTCCACCTGTGGGGGATTCCGGAGGTGGACCTCTTTGCCTCCCCTTGCAACAACAAGATGAGCACCTTTTGCTCCCTGTACAGGGAGTCCAGAAGGCCAGCTTCAGATGCCTTTGCCCGCCATTGGGGTAGGGGCCTTCTGTATGCGTATCCTCTGCTTCTGCTGGAGTTGAAGACTCTCCTGAAGCTCCACCAGGACAGGGCAACCATGATTCTTATTGCCCCCTGATGGCCTAGACAGATTTGGTTCCCGATCCTTCATGATCTCTCAGTCATTGAACCAATCAGTCTGGGAACCTCCCCCAACCTAATGACACAGGATCGGGGTAGGCTGCACCATCCCAACCTCTGGGAGCTGTCTCTGAGAGCCTGGATGTTGAAAGGCTAGGTCTGTGGCCTCTTGACCTTTCTGACGAAGTGTCTCGGTTCCTGGTAGCTTCTCGAAAACCTTCCACCAGGAAGTCGTACACTCTGAAGTGGAGGAGGTTTTCTGTCTGGGGTGAGAGTCATGGCTTGGATCCATTCTCTTGTCCCACTCCGAAAGTGCTGGAATATTTGTTATATCTTTCTGACGCTGGTCTGAAGACCAACTCAGTCAGAGTACACCTCAGTGCTATTGGGGCCTACCACCACTTAGTTGATGGTTCGCCTATCTCCATGCAACTTGTGGTAAGCCAGTTCATGTGGGGTCTGCTTCAGTTGAAGCCTCCCCTGCGGCCTCCTGTTGTATCCTGGGATCTCAATGTGATACTGGCTTGACTCATGCAAGATCCTTTCGAGCCTCTGTGCTCCTGTGGTCTGAAGTACCTCACATGGAAGGTTATCTTCTTGGTTGCAGAGTCAGTGAACTTCATGCGTTGGTGATGTATCTGCCTTACACAAAAGTTTTTCACGACAGGATGGTTCTATGCACTCACCCTAATTTTTGCCTAAGGTGGTGACTGGTTTTCATCTCAACCAGTCCATTGTCCTGCCTACCTTTTTTCCCAGGCTGCATTCTTACCAGGGTGAACGGGCTCTGCACAGCTTGGAATACAAAAGGGCCTTGGCTTTCTACCTTGAGCGGACAGCAGGCCACAGACAGGCCACACAGCTCTTCATTTCATTTGATAAGAATAGATTGGGAGTTGCAGTCACCAAGCACTCGTTGTCCAACTGGCTGGCAGATTGTATTTCCTTCTGCTATACGCAGGCAATCCTTCAGCTTGGAGGCCATGTCAAGGCTCATTCTGTCAGGCTTTTGGCGACATCGGTAGCCCACTTACATGCGGTCCCCGTGACTGAGAACTGCAGGGCTGCGACGTGGAGTTCTCTCCACACGTTCACTGCCCACTACTGTTTGGCTAGAGATGACCATAGTGACAGCAGCTTTGATCAGACTGTCATGCAGAACCTCTTTAAGTGAAAAAAAAACCCTTTTCCTGCCTAGCACCCATTTTTTGGGTGAGGCTGCTCCCTCTGTTTTCCACAGCACTGCAATTGTTGTGCCCATTGGCATCAGGTTGGGTGTCTGTGAATTTACTAGAGTTAGGAAGTAGCCTGTAGCTTGGTATTCACCCATGTATGAGGTCTACCATCCTGCTTGTCCTAGGAGAAAGCAGCGTTACTTACCCGTAACAGGTATTCTCCTAGGACAGCAGGATCTTAGTCCTCAGGAAACCCACTTGTCACCCTGCGGAGTTGGGGTTCTCCTTCGTTTGTTATTTTATTCTTTCATAATGCTATGTTAAGAGATTGAAGGGGGACCCTGTGTGGATGCATGGATAGTGGCATGCTGGGCATACTCAGTGTGCCAGGCAAAGGTATAGAAACTTTGACAAAAGTTTTCTGTGCCAGGCTCCATCTGATGATGTCACCCATGTGTGAGGACTAACATCCTGCTGTCCTAGAAGAACACCTATTACAGGTAAGCAACTCTGCTTTACATACAGAGTTTACCCTGAATTTTCAAAGCAAACTTATATGAGTAAACCCCCCCCCCCTTCCCCCCCGTTTCACTAGGTGTCATCTTCCCAGCCCTGGAGAACACTAGATCACTCACCCAGGATGGAGAAATAAAGTCTCTGAGTCCTATAGCATGAGGACAAATACTTCTGCAAGCAAAACTGGGAAACACATAGTCCAATCAGTAGTTGGTGCTCCAAACAGAAAGAACGTTTACTTGCAAAATAACCAGTTCAGCAGAAAAATTAGCTAGATTAGAAACTCCTCCCTGTATTCCCCCCCCCCCCCCCACCTCTTAGTCAGCTAATACTTAGGTGGATAAGTAATTATCCGGCTAAGTGACAGCCAGTCATTTGGTGTAGTTGAATATTCAGTTACCACCTATCCAGCTCAGTGGCACTTACTATCAGAGTCTAGGAAGATTCTTTTTCTTCACGACACAGACTTCACCAATGCACTCTCATTAAAGCATGGGACAAGCTTATCAAAAACTACATAGAATAGATACTCTGTTAGTCCATAGATATTCTCCATTTCTCAGAATGCAAACAGATTCATATACACTGTGCATACAGTAGTGTTTCTCTTCAGGTTGGGTTCAGTGCCTAACACGCTAACATAGATTTTATGCTCTCTCCAGAGGAACAAGTAGATAGGAAACTATCATTTACCCTTCAAAATAATACTAGGACTTGGGGACACTTCATAAAACTAACTGGTAGCAGATACAAAACAATTTTAAGAAAGTGTATTTTCAGTCCATGTACAATTAAGTTGTGGAATTTGTTGCTGGAAAATGTGTTCAAGGCCAATATTATACCTGGGTTTAAAAAAATGTTTGATCAAATTACTTGAGGACAGGTCCATTAACAACTATTAGCCAGGAGGGCTCGGGGAATGCCACCTCCTGCTGCTGAGAGCTGGAAGTGAACAACAGGGAATGGATTTCCTTATTAGGCTCTGCTGGGTAGTTCTTCCAAGTGACCCAGCTTGATTACTGTCGGATGCAGGATGCTGGGCTTGATGCCTGATACATTATGCCATTTCTTAAGTTTTATCTGTTAATGTTCCTGGTCTTTCTGCATTCCTTTAACTACTGACCTTGATGGGCCAAGGTAATTTATGCAGAAAATGGCTTTACTCTCTGGTTGAACTGTAGTTGAACGAGGGCATGGGTATTTAGATGTAAGGACATTTTTCTCTCTCTCCTTCTCATACTGAGTCTTTCTTACGTATATGTTCCAACATCATCATCTTTAGCTCATTTTACACTTACCCAGGTACTGACAGCAAGGAGCCACCTTTTTTCTTTTTTCTATTTTGAGTTTGCCCATCATGCTTCTTTTTTCTCTTTTTGGGTATCCTCACAACTAACCAGGGTTTTATCCCTATTTTATAGAGCAGTGTCTCACAAGCTTTTAATGTCCAAGGCACACCTATACTAACAAAAATACTGCATGGTGCAGCAGCCTACATGGGGCAGGCAGGCAACATGGACATGACGAGGACTCATATGGTCAAAGAACTTCTACCAATCATCTCCTCTATAATGCTACTCAGCATACGAAGTATTGTACAAAAATGTATGAAATTGTCTCTACCCAGCAGAGCTTACTGTCTAATTGGGATAAACATGCAGGGCAAAAGACAAAGGGAAACATTGAAAGCTCCACCAATCACTTCCAAATTTTAAAATGGGGAGAGGGGGAAGAAAGGCACACAAACTCTTTCCCAGTTCCCTCCTTATACTCCAGTAAAAAGGTATCATCTATGCTTATTTGATTACCTTTATTTATCTGTGGTTAAACAACCAGTTCCATCTAGAACTAATGGTGTCTACTTAAAAGAATGCACACTCATGGTTGTCCCTGGTCCATGCATATGAATAGATTAAATACAAAAAACATGGGGGAAGAGTCTATCCAAGATGGTAGTTTAGTTGGCGTCTGCTCCTGGAGCTCTGAGCCATTAAGTTATTACTTGATATTATGATAAAATGGAACATCAAGAGAAAAGTCCAGTCTCTGCCAGCAATGGCTTCTACCCAGGGGGGGGCCTCTGGACTTTTTTGATTACTCATGAAGCAACGCCTTATCTGGCGGACATTTCCGATCCCAGGGTGAAAGAGAATTTGCCGGTCACAGAACCTCCCATTGCCAAGGCTTCTTTGAGCTCCTTAGAAAGATCTCCACTGCACCAGCTGACTTCAGGCCCAGTGACATCTGAGCTGTGATCTGCATCTCTGGAAGATGATTCAGATTCTCTTCATCCTGATGCTGTCTATCAGCCGCTGGTAGTCGGGGCAGTGGTGAAGTGGTACATTCGACTGAGGAGCAAGGTCAGCTTATGAGTGAAGTGATGGAAGATCAGCCTGACCCTTCAGCAGTTGGTTCAGAAGTTTTGAGAGATAATGGGTAATCTACCTTTTGGTTGAAGGCCAGTAATATGAGCTTGACAAGAGCAGGGGCAGTTCTATAATTAGGCAGCAAAATTAGGCAGTTCTATAATTAGGGAGTAACATTTTGCAGCGGCAAAAAATGCCTCTCCAAATACCCCTTTGGTGGCCACCTGATTGCTTTATTGTCTGTATCCAAATTCCAGTGCAGCAGCAGTTAAATGAGAAGCTTACGGGTTCCAACGTCCCTCCAGCAATAAAAGAACCTGCACGGTGTGGCAGCAGAAGCTGATGGGCTGGCGGGGTTCCCCATACTCCACCAGCAAGAAGATATCCCCATGCAATGGCAGTGCCGTCAAATAATGACATGCTGGTGGGGTTCCCCATACTCCGCCAGCTAGAATTGGACCCTGCGCCACCACAAATGATGTGCTGGCACAGTTCCCACACCCCACCAGCAAGAAGATGCCCCTGCTTTTCGACGCAGGAAGAAAGAGAACAATCAAGAGGTAAGGGAAAGGAAGGAGTGACTGGGGTGGAAGAGGAATGAAGGAATGACTGAAACCAAAGAGAGTGGGAGGAAGGGAAAGGGAAGGGGATGAGAGAAGAAGGAATGACTGAGAGGGAAATTGTGGCAGGATAGGGAAGGAATGACAGAAGGAAGAGGGTGAGAGGGAAGGGAAGGAGTGACTAGGAGGGGAGGGAAGGGGGTAGGAAAGAAAGAAGCTGTTGAGTGAGGGGAAAGGGAGTGTGAATGAGGAGAAGGAAGTAGGGTGAAGGGAAAGGGGCTATGAGTGGAATGGAATAGAGAAAAAGAGTATGTGTGTGTGTAAATATGTGTGTGTGTATAAATATATATTTATATTTATTTATTTATTTATTTATTTGTTACTTCTGCAGTCTTGAAAATTTTTTTTGTTTTTTGGAAATTTTTAAAGTTTTTGCCAGCTGTTATGAAATAGTTATTTTTATTAGTATGGTTCACTATTATGAGTGATATTTTATATTTCATGATTTTGTTTTATGAGGAATGGTGATGTTTTTGTTTTTCCATTGTTGCACTGCGAGGTTGGCTTGTGGTTTCCAGGTCAGTTTTGGTCTTCATGTTTTTATTTATTATTCTTGGTCTCTTAATTTTATATTTGGTGAGGGTCTATCTGTGTTCTGAGTTTGTGACTGAGATGACGTATTTTGTAGCATGTAGTTCTGTGTAAAGATTTTTAGCAGCCTGGCTCTTTCTTTTTTCCTAATAAGAGGTGTTTTGATGGTTCTGGGCTTGGTGTATTATTTGCAGTGTTGCCTTTTCATGGGTAGGATCGTTACTGTTTGAGTGCGTGCAGTTAGTTCTGTTTTCACATGAGGGGTTTACTATATTGCATTTCTGCTTACTCATGGCTTTCTGAGGACCAAGCCTATACTAAATATGCTTTACAATAAGTCTAATACCATATTGATTCCAAGTGTCTTTTTTCCACTGTTTTTTGGTTTGGCACCACAGTTGTATGTGATATTTTCTATCTCAGAAGACTGTACTTTGAATGCCCTTTTTTCATATAAAATCTCCTTTTTTGGTAGGGGAAGTGGTTAAGAAATTTTAAAATAAATGTATAATTTTTAATTGTGTGTGTGGAGAGCCAGAGAGAGGAAATAGAACAAGGCTATAAGGTTCACCTAGGTCACCTAATACAGTTGTATTGGCCTTAAGAGTATGCCATACACAAACTTTCACTATTCACTCATCTCCCATATCCCCAGGGGGGGCAGATGCTAGGGAAAGGTGGGAGTCAGGTTATAGGGTTCCTGGGAGTGTGGCAGGGTTTATTTGCCACTCCTCTGAGAATTCTGAAACCTGCTTCTTCTTCCCTAATGCTTTTGGGGAAGAGGATGCCATCTCATCTCTCTCCTCAGGCAGCAGATTGTCTTGAGCCATCTCTGGATAGAATTCAAGTGCCAGTGCCAGTAGCTTTATGTTTCTTTCCTACTGTCCTATTGCAAGTCCCTGCAGATGTTTTTCTGCAAGATATATGGGCAATAATATCTCAGACTGAAACTTCTCTTACTGAGACTGTTAAACATTTGTGCAATAGTGATGGACTCTCTACCTGGGTAACATCAAGCTAGGTTGAGAGAACACTGACCAAATCTCATCTTTGATTGAGTTTCCTCACTCTGAGGGTCATCAGATCTTCACAAGAGAGCACTGTTCTGTTCATATGTCTCACTTTGAATGTCATAGTGGCCCCTAACCCCTACACTCCTATATAAACCTCACCTCAAGTAACTAGGTGGGCCTCATATAGAGGTATAAATACCTACCTAGTATGAGGGCCTTATAGCCACTCTCTCTCTCTCTCTCTCATTGCAACAATTTGGGTACTTACCGCAAAGTGTGAAAAAGTTATCACAGTCTGCAGTAATACCTGTGCTAAGATAGCACACTTTGCAATAAACAGCCTATTACCATAAAACACACCCCTTTTCCTATCACATGCAAAAGTTTTGCAAATTTGATAAATCCAGGCCTAAGTTAGACGAGATATTCAGCAGTGTAGCCACTTCACTGAATATACTTGGCTATCTTATAGTTAGCTGGATAAGTTTATCTGGCTAACTAAAGGACAGCCAAATAGTTGTCCTAGACTTATCCAGCTAACAAAGTTGGATAAGGCTTTAATATCAGCAGTTATTTGGCTAAAATAGCTTGATAGGTAGCTCTGCCCCAGAATGTCCCCGACCTGCCCCTTACTTAGATGAATATTTACTGGATAAATCATTAGCCAGTTATATGGCAATCACTCGCCATGCCCAAATATTGAAACAGTGCCATTTAGCTAGCTAAATCCAAACTTCACCGGCTAAGTTCCACTGAATTATGACCTCTCTAGGCTCTCCTACAATGACAGTAAATAAAAAAAGTAAAGGTTAGTAGCTTGGTGACTTTCCATAAGTCAGAGTATGAGTGATATTCACAGGTTATTTTATTTATACACAAATAATCATAACAGATTTCTTGTCACTTGCCCTGTTTTTTAGCATTTTTATCTACACTGCAGGAAACGTGCATCAGCGCTAAGAGTTCCAAGTTTTCTAACATCACAATTATATGACCCCCCCCACTGATAGCTGGGTAGGCTTTAGGCAACCACAGATTTGAGTACATTTTTCAAATATATTTTCTGCAATCCCAGGCAGGTGTGATCCATTAAAGTCAGCTTCAGTTCATAACACAGCTCGGCTTGAGTGAACTACATACAGACAATACTATCTTTGAAAAAATCTTTAATCTTTTCCACAAAAAATATAGAATGAAAACTATACTAACAGAAAATTCCTGCTTCTGATTTTCAGCCTTAAGGGCTATGTAATAAAGAGAGTTAACGGTAATACAAGCATTAATGCACATTAATAGTGCTATTAATGCACGTTATGAAGCTTGTATTAATGTTAATATAAAATCTATTATAATGAGGTAATGAGATGCAGCATTAATTAGTTCATTACCTATTAGTGTAGGAAAAAACAAAGAGTATTAAAATGTGCTAATTTGAACATAGAGCCAATAACGTAATAAATCTTAAGTATATCTTCCAGGGAACTGTCACCAGATAAGATACAGTATTGGAGGTGAAATTCTTCTAAGAGCAAGATCTGTGTTGTGTTTGTGGACCCTTGGACTGAGGTGAGATTGGCTCTACCTGCAGAGAGGAGCTCTGCAGGTTCTCACTATCAGCAGGTGGACCCAGGCAAAGCAGAGACTGGTCAAGGGTTTCACCTTTACCAGCCCATGTTTTTCTCAGGTTGAGTCTGTGGGTGCCAGGGCCAGCAGGGCTTAGGCAAAGGTCTCTGCTGATGACTGAAGAGTTACTGAGATGTGATGTGAGTGCGTGCTTAAGGAAAGTGTGGCGCATTGCTGTCGATGGCGTCCTGCAGCATGGTGAGCTGGTGGCTTTTAGTTGCATCAGAGGCCAGCACAGCCAGCCCAGATCCAGAAGTAAGGACGGCGGTTCACAGGATTAGCCGGCAGACCGCCCAACACAATACCCCTCCTCTTACACCCCCTCCCTGAGGCTTTATGTTTCTTGGGGTATCACTTATGAAAGACCTTGAGGAGATTGGGATCCAATATGTTAGACGATGGCTCCCATGAATTTTCCTTCAGGCCCTAGTTCTTCCATGAGTTCTGATATTCTACTCTTTTGCTCCTCCAGCGGGATTCCAGAACCTCTTGGACATCATATATTGTGTCTTTGTCAGCAACAACCTCCTGAAGTACTGGCAGCACTCTGGAGGGCCAACAATGCATTATTGGTTTGAGCAGCGAGACATGGAACACGTTGTGGATTTTTAAAGTAGGCGGCAGTTTTAGCTAGTATATGACAGGGCCCACTTGTCGCAACACTGGAAAAGATCCAATAAAGCATGGTGCCAAACGCATTGAGGGAAGCCAGAAATGAAGCTGCCGGGTACTCAGCCAGACGTTCTGAGTTAGCCAATTTTTCAATATAGTCCTCAGATAAGTCTTATCTAACTTACTTAAATGCTCCTCTTTGAGTATCTACCCCTTATACGTTATCTCTAATATTCTTTTTTTCTTTAATTTTTGTTCTTAAAGATCTCAAGTTGCTTTTTGCGGATTTTCCTTGGACATTATTTCTTTCAGTTTTTTGCATGGTCTCTTTGCAAGCATAAAAATAGCAGTGCATTATTTCCTTTTTGTCTTCAGGGGAGAAGCCAATGTCATGGAAGGCCCCTGAGAGGATCCACAGCAGGCTGCCATGATTTTGCTGCCTTTGCTCCCTGCAATGGCAGTCGTCATGCACTGCACTGTTCCTAGGTACGCACGTGACAGCGGGAAATCCTCCACAGCCCCTATGGATGATATCATCGATGCTGCTCTATGAAAGGGCAGTTCTCTTGCTTCAGGACACCTCGGTCATAGGTCCATTACTTTGGTAGAGCCAGATGCCTCAGCGTGTTCCTGATCTTTGTTCCTGCATTCCTTTTTTTTTTAAATTCTTTATTTATAGATTTTCTAATAAATCACATATAAAATGATTTACAGAAACACCAACTAACTAAGAAATTATTTTCATCAAAAGTTGTATCAGTTATTTCATTGATAGTCACTCTAAACCATTATCATTTCAAAACAATCTTGAGAGGAATGCAGAATATTGGAAAATTTACGGAGAATATTACATTAAACATCCTAAGACAATAGGGCTAATACAGAAACCTGCATACTCATTACTTGTTTTTAGACACAGGGGATGAGGTTGTTAAGTTCCTGCATTCCTGGTCTTTGTTCCTATGGTCCTAGTCTTTCTCTCTTCAGTTCCAGGTCTTCGTCTTTGTCCTGTGGCAGTCTTCAGTTCTTCATCAGTTCCTTGTCTTTTGGTCAATCTTCAGTTCTTCTGTGTCATCTCTGCCTGCCTGTGCTGTTCCTCACCTCCCTGTCTGCCTATCCATCCCACCTTCCCTCAGAAGGATTTCTGGTTCTGATTTAAGCCTGCTTGACTCTTAACCTTCCTTGAACTCTGCCTGCCACTGACCACTGCCTGACTCATAACCATGTTCAAATGCTGCCTGCATTGACCACAGCCTGCCTCCGACTATGCTGAATCCAGCCTGCCTCAGACTTTGACCTGTGATCTGACCATCTCTCAGAACATCCAGCTCGTTAGCAGGGGCCCCCGCCTAAGACCTGCTGGCCCCGGCACCCAAGGGCTCAACCTAAGGGGAACAAGGGCTGGTATAGGTGAAGCTCCAATTGGGCCTCTTCCATAGGCAGCTCCGCCAGCTGACGGTGGAGACCTGCAGGGCTCCTCCCTGCAGTTTGCGCCAACTCCTCCTTAGCTCAAGGCTCTATGCCCGCAACACCTGTGTTATTGGATGGGGGTCTATTGACCCAATCACAGTCCTTTGAAAGATATTATATCCATTTTGGAGAAGAATTTTCAAAGGGATTTACCCAGATAAATCCCTGGGACTGAGAACTACCTTTCCCTCAGAGGCTAAATGTAGCTACTGAGTCACAGAAAGTGGCTAGATGTAATCATGGGAAAAAGGAGCATTGTTAGGCTTGGATTGGGAGGATTAGGAAAGGGAAATTAAATTGAGGATTTAATTTTTAGTCCGCATATGGTACATACTTTTCTGTATGGATTGTCTCTATAGTGAAAGCTAGTGCAAAATCTGCCATTACTTTTGTACCTTTTGCAGAATCACATTTTCAAAGGGAAATTGCCTGCCTGGTTTTCCTTTGAAAATTTAACTTGATGATCCATGTCTGCAAATATACCCGCAAACTTTCAAATTACCCACCCTGCTGAAAATGGTCTCCTTGGGCTTTAAAAACTGTTTGAAGTGTGAAGCAGGATCATTCTTTGCACAAATCCTACATCTTTTAGCTACTGTCTTCCAGCAATATTTGTTCAAGGAATGCAGTGATGGTCTTAGAAAATAAGCCTTAGCTGCCAGGAATGATATTTATTAACTTATCCCTTATAATAGGGTTTGTTTTTAATTTTTTGAGATCAAAGAATCTAGTTCGCAAACATAAAATATTTCAATTAATTTTTTGGACATTTGTATATACAGTGAGCTTTTGCCATTATAGACAGGCTGAACACCAGCAAATCTGTTTGTTGTAAAAAGGCATTATTATAGACTTTGTATATTATAGCACTATCTGTATAATCTCTTCAGAAGAGACAAAAAAGGGGAGAATAGCTCTTTACATAGTCATGGAAATACAGGGAAAACAAGGAGAAACTGAATTATTTCTAGAAAGAGACGTCAGTCTACATGGAAGTAATATACAGACCTACAATATAGGAAAAAGAGATTGATTCCTCCATGATAAGAGACATCTTAATGCAGAAAGTAAAACTATTGCTTATAGGGGACTTCAAATTACAAAATATGAATTGAAATCTATCAGTTGCAGTTGTAAAGGGTGCCACTCGGATAACTAATTTAAAGGCCCACTCATGGGGTAGTGATCCCTCCGAGGCCGCTCCGAAATCGGAGCGGCCTCGGAGGGATCTTTCCTTCCACCCCCCGCACCTTCCCCTCCCTTCCCCGGCCCTATCTAACCTCCCCCCCTTACCGTTATTGTAAAAGTTACGCCTCTGGCAGGCGTAACTCGCATGCGCCAGCGGGCTGCTGGTGCGCCATCTCCCGACCCGGGGGCTGTTCCGGAGGCCTCGGCCACGCCCCCAGAACACCCCCGGGCCGGCACCACCCCCCCAACATACCCCTGGAACACCCCGAACGTTGCGCCGCCCCTCCGATACGCCCCCCTAGCGAAGCCCCGGGACTTGCGCGCGTCCTGGGGCTTGCGCGCGCTGCCGAGCCTATGCAAAATAGGCTCGGCGCGCACAGGGGTAGATTTTAAAAGGGTTACGCGTGTATCTTATGCGCGTAACCCTTTTAAAATCTACCCCATAATGTCAAATTATTGCTAGAGATTTCATCCATTTTGATGTCAGAAGTGAAGCTGTGATATGTAGTGATTCAGGATGGGAGCAGGGGTTGCTAGCGAACAGGTGTTATCCTTTACAAATCACACAAAGGAGAAAGGCTTGTCAGTAAACTAAGCAAGATTGAGACCCACAGTCACTTCCTTTTTCATGAAACTGAGGGGTTAGCAGGGCCTGACAGGGACCTTTACAGCAAAAAAAGTGGTCCAGAGATAGTCATGGGAGAAGGGATATAGGTAAAATAAACAAAGACCCATCACCCACAAGCTCTTCACCAAATTGTGGTGCTTTGAATGTTGTGGGTTCCTTGATTTTCAAGGTTTCATTATTTATAGTAGCTTTTTTTTAACAATCTATATATTAACATTTTAAATCAACTGTAGTGATAATATGAAACAAGAAAAAAAAAAACAGAAAAATTACAAGATAATTATTTTGATGTAATTGCCCGTATCTAGGCCACTGAATAGCGGCTTTTTTCTCTGACATTCTTTGCAGCATTGAGGGTGACTTAGTGGTAGCCTATATGAGCTCATTCAAGATGGGTGGGTTGCATCAGGACAATGTGGTGTTTCAGGATGGTTCGGTCTGGTGGAGGGTAAGAAAATCAAAGACAGATCAGTTGTGGCAGGGGATTGTTGCATCCGTCAGTCTCAGACGGCTTCAACCTTTGTGCCTCACCTTTCTCTCTGCTCTCCCCGCTAGCCTTGGGAAGATGGCTACCGCCGCATCTACATGCCACTCTTTCCGGCGTCCCTGGAACGGCAATGGCAAAGCCTCACGCCATGTTTCTCCTAAGGGCCTCCTAGGATGCGCGCGCACACGCCACCTACGTCTTTATCCACGTCATGGCGGGAACCTCGGGGGCGTCCCCCTTGAGTGACGTCACGCCATCCGGGTATTTAGCCTGCCCTTGTTTGCTAGCTCATCGAGTTAGCAAGGATTGGACTTGTCCGGTCTAAACTACTCTGCCGCTTCCGTGCTGCCGCTGGAAGCTCTCTCTGCCCTTCGGGATAATCTTTGGGGTAATTCTCTAACCTGGGTACCCACTCCTCGGGGGCCCTTTGCTTTCTTTCAGGTGCCTTACTGGGATCAGGTACCTGCTCCTCGAGGGCCTGCTCCCCCTGCATCGGTGCCTGTAACCAACTACTGCCTGCTGGAATCGCCACTTATACAGCTACCATCTTAGTGAGTAATCTAACTTTGTCAGTCTGTCTCATCTACAGCTCTGCTGCATTGGGAACCTGCAACCGGATCTCCCTATACAATTTCTGTGAGACGGGTCTCCTCTGCTGAGGATCCCTGGACTGCTATCACTGGATCCCCTCACTACTGCCACCTCTGGTGGAACACATCAGCTTTTTAATAAAAGACAAATCTCTGTGTTTGTGTGTCCCGAGTCTAGCCTAGTACTGTGGTTCCTCACAGGACTCCTCCCTGTGGACGTGGTCATGTCCACAGTATCCAAGCATCCATTCAAACACCTCAAAACCATAACAGATTGCTAAGTCCATGGATTCGACTCAGCTCACCGCATTGCAGGCCATTCCAGGCCTGGCCCAGCGAATCGCCTAACAACAGAACTCGCTGGATAATTTGACTGCTGCCTTTAACCAGTTGCATGTACAGATGAATACACCGAACTCCACAGGTAAAGAAGTTATACCACCAGAAGTGACGGTCAAGACAATTGTACCTCTATCTGCTCCAACACGCTTCTCAGGGGAAGTTTGGAAATGTAGAGGATTTATAAATCAGTGTTGTATGCACTTTTCTCTGGAACCTAATCATTTTCCTACAGCCTATGCCAAGACCACCTATATCTTGTCTTATCTGGATGAAAGAGCATTGGCTTGGGCCTCTCCGCTGTGGGAGCGCGATGACCCTCTCCTGCACGACCTTGGCGGGTTCCTGGAACTGTTCAGATCAGTATTTGATGACCCTGCCAGGTACACGACTACAGGATCCACGTTGGTTCATCTGAAGCAAGGTAATAAACCTTTACCAGACTTCACCATAGAATTCAAGACGTTGGCGTCAGAATTACATTGGGACCCTAAGTGCCTGAAGACCCCCTTCTTTGAAGGACTAAATTGGCCCATTAGAAAATTTACTAGGGATGAGTACCTAAATTTAGGCTCTTAGTTTCAATAGTATTCTAAATGTAATGGTCTAAAAAGTGGGTGGTTCCAGGTTTGGAGATAGGGCAGGTAAACACAGGAATTAAGAACTGATTTTTAGAAGTAGGCACCCAAATTAAGGCCATAAATCTATGAAAATTATTAGTAGTCCTAAATTTAGGAGCATTCCTTTTATATGAATTTTCAGCTGAAAACTAAGGGGGTTATTTTCTAAATGTTTATCGCATGCGTTAGGGCACGCGATAAGGGGCTTTTTGCATGCGATAGGATGTTAATTAGGTGGAGGGGAAGAGTCGGGGCGGGGAGGGAAGGAGTCATAAGGGACATTATCGCCGGCAGTAGCACAGCGAATAGCACCTCCTTTTACGGTGGCGCTATTTGTGCAAAAGGCTGCAGCCAGCTCCACCGCAGCCGTCGAAATTGCATCGCCGGGGTGCGAACGGCTGCAACCTTTCACAGGCCCATCCCCCCCTTTTACCCCGCCCCCTTTTTCACTGGATTGATTCATCATTCTGCGAAGAATGATGAATCCAGCCCTTAGGCTCCTAAGTTCAGCTGAAAATAGGCGCCTAACTTAGGGACTTAATTTAAGGGCCTATATTTAGGCACTCTGCTTTTTTTTTTAATATCAGCCCCCCTGGAGTTTTATCCTACAGACCATGGAATTCTTTTTTTTTCATTTTTGATATTGATGCAACATTTGTAACAGCACAAGAAATAGCATAGAGCGCAGCCATAAAAATTAGGCAGGGGTGCTCCAGAAGATTTATGAGGTATATAAGAGCCCATTTGACTAGAGCATGGTGCACAATAATTTTAGACAACGATAGAAGGGCTCCAGGTAACATTTGGTGGCTAGAAACTAGCAAGAAGTAATTTCCAATGGCTGTTTGCTTTTCAAATACTTTTTTCTTCAGCTTGGAGACAAGACAATATGATAGAGGTTTATAAAAATATGTGTGGTACGGAACATAGTAACATGCGTTAATAGTGAACAGTTATTTACCATTAAATAGTATTAAGGTTAGGGGACTCTCCCTGAAACTAAACAGGTATAACACATTTAAAACAAATTAATGTTTAATACATTTTTATTAACAACTACACATTTTCAGTCAATGCACAATTAACTATGGAATTTGTTGCCAAAAAATGTGATTAAGGCTAGTAGTATAACTGAATTTTAAAAAGGTTTTGTAAGCAAGTTAGGGGTGCAGGGACCTTTCTGCTAGAGGACACTTCCAATTCACCTCCCACTTCACTTCACGATCCTAAACTCAGGAAAAAGACAATGTGTTCCCCTCAGAAATAGACTTTTATTTATCAGATTTGACAGGATTTAGCATTTAGAAAATAACAACAATTCCTGTCTCTGACATCCTGGTCACTAAGCACCAATTTACCCTAAGAACATTCTGTACCATGGGTGGTTTCAAACATGCCATAAACCTTAGCCTGCTTTGTAATCCACGATGTCCTTTCATGGATTACAAACTGGTAAAAGACAGGAAACAGAGAGTAGGATTAAATGGTCACTTTTCTCAGTGGAAAAGGATAAACAGTGGAGTGTCTCAGGGATCTGTACTTGGACCGGTGCTTTTCAATACATTTATAAATATGACGAGTGAGGTTATCAAATTTGCAGATGATTCAAAATTATTCAAAGTAGTTAAATCACAAGTGGATTGTGATAAATTGCAGCAGGACCTTATGAGACTGGAAGATTGAGCCGCGGCAGGCCCGTGACCAGGCCCACTCATCTCCGAAGCCTGGCTCCTGGACATGGCCCGTACTCACTGGCAGCGGTGGGCAGCCGCCTGCGCTCCCGCACCCCCACTGTCTCCTCGGGTGCTCCCAGTTCCTCTGCGGACCCTCTGGTTCCCGGTGGGTCTCCCCACATGTGCCACAGGGAGACGCCGCCGTCCAGCATCCTGCCTTCTCCTAGGATCATGCACGCGTGCCTTGTCAGCCTTTAAAGGGATCGCGGCGAGAAACTAACCCGCAGCCCCAGATGATGACATCATCAGGCTCTGCTACTTAAGGCAGGGCCCGCTACTCATTCCTTGCTTGGCAACAGGTCTCCACAATAGTCATGTGTTCCATTGTCCGTTCCTGTTCCTGGTTCCTACCTAGCCTTTGCCATGTACTGATTACTGGCTTTGACCCTTTCTTCATTGGACCATACTCAGGACTCATTACTGGCTTTGACCCTTGCTTCATTGGACCACGCTCTGGACTGATTACTGGCTTTGACCCTTGCTTTGTTGGACCACACTCAGGACTGATTACTGGCTTTGACCCTTGCTTCATTGGACCACGCTCAGGACTGATTACTGGCTTTGACCCTTGCTTTGTTGGACTATGCTCAGGACTGATTACTGGCTTTACCCTTGCTTTGCTGTACCTCGCCTAGCTCTGTTGCCTGCCCCGACTCCAGCCTGTTCCTGACTTTTCCTCTGGTATCCCCTCAGACTTGGCCTTGATAGGCTTTGGCCTTCTACTGCCCGGGAGTCATCTATCCTTCCACTCTGGTCCATCCTTGCTGCCCGCACTTCTGGATTCCTGCCTCGTCCAGATCTCCGATATCTCTACTGGTCCCTGGCTGCCTTCCTCAAACATCTGACAGAGGCCTGCCTAAGACCAGCCGGCCCCGGCACCCAAGGGCTCAACCTGCGGGGAATGAGGGCTGGTACTGGCGAAGCTCCAGTAGGCCTCCATCTCCTGGTCTGCTCCGCCTCCCAATGGTGGGGACCCATGGGGCTTGCCCTATGGGTAGCATTAATCCCACCTCAGGCCAAGGGTCCAACACCAGTGCAGCAGGTATTACATATAGGGAAAAACAACCCAAGCAGAAGTTACACGATGTTAGGTTCCATATTTGATCTAGGTATCAAAGTGGATAATACATTGACATCGTCAGCTCACTAAGCTGCAGCAGTCAAAAAAGCAAACAGAATGTTAGGAATTATTAGGAAGGGAATTGTGAATAAAATGGAAAATGACATAATACCTCTGTATCGCTCCATGGTGAGATCACACCTTGAGTACTGTGTACAGTTCTGGTCACCGCATCTCAAAAAAGATATAGTTGCACTAGATAAGGTACAGAGAATGAGGACCAAAATGATAAAGGGGATAGAACAGCTCCCCTATGAGGAAAGGCTGAAGAGGTCTGACCCAGTATGGCAATTTCTTATGTTCTTATGGCTAACTTACCCCTGATTCAAACTTCAGGCCATATCCCTCTGTTCACCTCTGAATCAGATCTGGCTGGAGGTCTAGAGAATGTGGGCAGGGGAGAAGGCTTGCTTCCTTGGCTTGGTACTAGCAGAGCTGGCAGGTGGTCTGGGAAGGAGACTTGCTTCTGGCTCTGGTACTTGCCGGGTTGTCTGGAGCTTGCTCTCGCCCCTTACCATCTCAAACTCCATGTCACTCTCCAAACCTGAGCAGGGCGTCTTCTCTCTCCGATCTCCTTGCTCCGTCTCCTGGCCACGCCTAGTCTTCTCCCTCCTAGATAGCTGGGGGTTCTGGTCTACTTCAGGCTCCCCTTTCGCTCTTCTGGTTCCTTTTCTTCCAGGGGATCCTTTTCTTTTAGGAGACCTCTCTCTGATTTCAGGGTTGCTCAGTTCTCCTTGTTTGCCCCCCGTCCTATGCTTTCCAGCTTATAAATATGCATACACTCATGCATAATCAAGTGGTGGGTGGAGGCTCTTTGCCACATTCCAGGTCTTTTCCCCCTCCCTAATTCTTTGACACTGTGCCTTGCTGTTGTATCCCAGACCTTACATCTGGCAGGCTGTTTTACACTTCTCGTTTTGCTTTGTTTTCTTGAAGTTATTCTTTGTGCAGCTTGACCCTTTTATCAGTGCTTGCTTTGCGGGGGGTTTTTCTGCCATCTCTTTTATATTTGGTGCCAGTTTGCCACTTGAGATGCCATCAAGAGTTCATGTCGGTATTGCCCTCTTTTGGAACCTTGGGGTGTGCTTCCCACACTTGCTTTCTTTTTTATTTATTATACTGGGGTGTTTTGTTCCCAGAACAAAAATGTGAAAAAAGTCAACAAAAGACACAGATTTCTCTACCAGGGAACGACGGCACCTGTCCCATAGTTCATCTTTCCTTCGAAAATCTCAGCCTGGCTCTCCCACCCCAATCAGAATGATTGATTATACTGGGGTGGGTTTTTTTTGTCCAAAAAAGCCCTCATTCTGAGAGACAAAATAGAGGCACAGGTCAAAAGATGCTCTAGATTAATCATTTTGATGTTCTGAATGTGATAACAGAATAGTGTGAGAGATGTCATGCAAAACCAGAAAATCAGGAAATAGAACAGCCTGAAGTCAGCTAAATAATATGGGAAATGATTACTAAATAAAATAGCCCTTATTACTTTCTAGGAAAACTACACCACAATTATTGGAGAAATCTCTGCCATGTACTGATATTTTTATTTGGAAAGTCCTACAAGAAAATCTAAATTCCACCCAGCCAAGCTTTGTGCCACTCAGCCTTGCTTCCAAACCCAGACCTTATACCTTGGAGTTCTCTTGTGCCTTGCTGTCGTACTCCAAATCTAACACCTTGCTGCCAGTCTAGTAGTGGGGGTGCACTTCTCATGATGCTTTGGTTTCTTGAAGCCACTTTTTGTACTGCTTGGCACCTTTATCAGTGCCCACCTTGGGGTTTTTTTTCTGCCACCTTTTCTGCTTCATTCCCCTTCCTTGCTGCTTTATGATTCTGGTGTTGTGCACACCAGCCACGGAGCACCGCAGCCAGTCTCACTTACCCGGCACTGCCCTAGTTCAGCCCTGACCTCCCTTGCAGCGGCAGGGTGCCGCTGCCAATGCAGAGTTCCCTCATGGTCCAGAGCCACTGCTCACACCAATGACTCTCGGCCCCACCAGCAACTCCCTAGGTGCGTGCGCACGCCTCATCACAGAACTTAAAGGGGCCACGGCGGGAAAGTTCCCGTGGCTCTTTCTGATGACATCAGCCCTTCTGCTTACTTAAGCCTGTTCCTGCCTGCAGTACCTTGCCTCCGCAACAGGTCGAGCTCCTTGTGAGTTGCTAGTTGCCTGACTCCGTGTTCCCGATGTGTTCCTGTACCTGTCTCCTTCTGGATTGCTTCTCTGGCTTTGACTTGGACTGTTCTGGACTTCATTTGGATTGTCACCTGCTCTGACATCTGGTACACTTCTGGACTCCGTTGGATCACCGCCTGCCCTGACCTCTGGAATGCCTCTGGACTCCATTGGAATGCCGCCTGCCCTGACTTCTGGCACGCTTCTGGACTCCGTTGGATCACCGCCTGCCCTGACCTCTGGAACGCCTCTGGACTCCATTGGAATGCCGCCTGCCCTGACTTGTGGCACGCTTCTGGACTCCGTTGGATCACAGCCTACCCTGTCTTCTGGTACGCCTCTGGACTCCATTGGAATGCCTCCTGCCCTGACCTCTGGAACGCCTCTGGATGCCATTGGATTGCCGCCTGCCCTGACTTCTGGCATGCTCCTGGACTTCATTGGATTGCTGCCTGCCCTGATTCCTGATACACTTTGGACTTGCTGGACCGCTGCCTGTCTCTAACCTAGAAACTCTGATTCCACTCATGCCATCACCTTCATGGAGTTGTTCCTCTCCGGAAACCTGCGCCTAAGTCCAGTTGGCCCCGATTCCTAAGGGCTGAACCTGCGGAAAATGAGGGCTGGTATTGGTGAAGGTCCTGTTGGCTCTCCGCACCGTCCAGCTCCACCAACCAAGGATGAGAACCTGCAAGGCTCCTCCCTGCAGGTACAGTCTACCTCGTCTTGGACCAAGGGTCCACCTTTGCAATAACTGGTGCCACGTTTGTTGCCAGGTTAGCACCGAAGATGCCATCAGGGGTTCATATCACTGTTGCTGATGCCCTCTTTTGGAGGCTTGGGGTGTTCTTTCAACCTTGCTTCCATGCCCAGACCTTGAATCTTGCAGTTCTCTTTGCCACTGTGCCTTGCTGTCATACCTCAGACCTTACACCTTGCCAGTCTGGGGGCTGCTTTGCACCTTTCATGTTGCTTTGAAGTCTTGAAGCCTCTCTTTGTGCTGCTTGGCCTCTTTATCAGTGCCTGCCTTGGCTTTTTTTTCTTCCAACTTTTCTGCTTCATTCCCACGTCCATGCTGCCTTAGGATGCTGGTGCCACTTTTGGTGACAGATTGCCATTCAAGATGCCATCAAGGGTTCAAATCACTGTTGCTGGTGCCATCTTTTGGAGCCTTGGGGTATTCTTCCCACTTTTTCTGCTTTTCTTGCTCCTCTCACAATGATTTTACTGCAAATGCTGGTACCCCTTTGCCCATTTACGGAGTCTTAGGCTATTAATAGCAATTTTGGTGCCATCGTCTAGAATCTACAGTCTTTCTAGGTACCTTGGAGTTCATTGCCCTGCTGATGATTTCTTTCCACAGTTTCTAAAACATTTGATTAGAAAACCCCAATTCTGGAGCCTATTGGGCTGTCCAATATAGGCTGCATTGTTTCCCCCATTGACTTTAATGGTAAATGAAAATGAATCAAGCTAAAAAAAACCCCAACATTTTTTTTGTTTTCAAACTAAAGAAATAAATTGGGGTCCCCACATAATGAATTTTCAAAGAAAACACATTTTTTTCACTTTCACATCCCTAACTCCTGCCCTGCTGTGTCTATTTAAAAATGACTCCTGGCCCTGAGACTGGCATCAAAGTGATGTCAAAATGGCACCAATCTTAGAGCCAGCCACAACCATTTTTTTGTACACCTGTATGTTTGTACGACCATACAAAAAATGGCATTGGACAGCCCTGAGACTGAAGCACTTTTGACATCACTTTGGCACCAGTCTCAGGCCGGATTCCATTTTTAAATACACACACACAATGGAACAGGAGTGAATAGGGATCGTTCCTGCCCCTTTCTTCTGGCAAGACTCCAACGAAAGGGGTAAGTCGAAGGGAGGTTCCCAGCCCCAGCTAATTTCTAGTGGAGGGGCAGGAATGAGATTTGAAGGGGCACAGTTAGCAAGTAGAGGAATTAGAAGGGCCCAGGAAGGCCCCAGAAAATCAAGATGGGAGCCTGGGGAGAACCCGTTTTTATTTTTTAAATATACAAAAATAATTGTGGTTCAGCCAAGGAACTGAACTGAAAAAAAAACAAAAAATGAGCTGAAAGAACAAAGCCCCTGCCTCTGAAATTAAAAAAGCAAACCGAAACAAAAAAATTTGGTCTACCTGCTGTTTTCCCAGCAGATGTTCAAGATGGATAAACACATAACAAAAATACATATTCAAAATACAACATAAAACAAACAAAGACAAAATACAATTAGATAATCAAAATCTCCTAAATAATGACCTCTTGGATTCATTACCAGTAAGGCCCTAGTAACTCAATCTAGGAGAGGCAGTGCTAGTGAGTTAGGGGAGGTACCATTCGGTAAAGCCCTTTCCTTTGAGGGTGCTGGATTGGCTATCTCTTTGTGAGGTAATAAAAGCAGATCTTTCCCTTAGAGAACCTGGGGCAGTAAAGCTTGATCTCTGAAGTTAGAGGATGTGCAGGAGCCTTAGCCTTTGGGCCTACCTCTGAACTCCCTGCTTGCTTCCTGGGAAAAGATCAGAAAGCTACATTTCCAGTCCACTCCTTGGCTGGTTGGGTCTGTCTTCTGGCATACTTTGGGATTTTTCCATTTTTGTTGTAAGAAGCCTTGCGTGACCCCTCGTTTTTGGCATGGAGGGAGATTACGGGGAAGTCTCCCTCTGGGGAGGCCAGGATAAAGAAGTCCCACCTCTTTGCCCCCTCATCAGGGACAGAGAAATTGTGGTGACCCACTGCAAGTGTTTCTGGTGTTTGGACTTAGTTTCGGGGGAGAAGATTTTTGGTTGAAGACCTGGGAGGAAGGTTTTGCTACCCCCTTCCTACCCTGAAGGAGGAACATCGAAAGAGCTATGATGTTCCTGTTTCTATCCTCTTTCCAGCGAGGGATCCGGAGAGAGAGAGAGTTGCTGGAGAACTGTGAGTAGGACCTTTTTGAGATATTCTGAGGATCCCCACTTAGAGTCTTCATCCTGGGGAAAGAGAGAAGTTTGGACTCTGTGCAAAGACTGTTTTACCAATTTTCTTGCCAGTTTGGAGGAAGGTTTTCTCCCCAAACAAGAATACCCCTGCAAACTTGGGAAGCTTACCTATCCAAGCTCTGGAGGGTGAGTGTTTCGCTTGCCCTGGTAAAAAGAGAGACCCTTGTACAGATAGTGAGAAAGAACCGATGTGAGCTGTGCCATATATTCATGCAAGAACTTCTACAGTAGAGTTTTATTTTTTGGACACTCACATCCTTAACAGTGGAAAAGAACGTATACCTCTCCCAAGTAAAAGAAACAGTTTCACCCCTGCTACCTAAGGCCTTGGAAGAGAAATTTCTCTTCCTCTCCTCCCCCCCAGCAGTAAAAGAACCCGTCCCTGGGGTCAAAGAGATTGTGTGAGAGAGTTTGGAGCTGGAATTGGCCCCAAGATATATAAATTCTTTTATGGCCCCCATTGGTGTTTAGTCATCACTCGGAGATGGGGTTATACTTGCATTTCATCTTCCCCATACCCCTTTCAAATAAGATTAATAAACATCTACTACAATCTCTGAAAAGTCAAGCAATCATCAGTATTCCCCTAACTAAGAATATAGTAGCAATCTAATATCATCTAAAAAGCAGAGTTAGCCAGGATTTGATAGCTTTTCTAAACCCCAAATAGTGTTCCAGTTTTAAAATATAGTGGACAATTTAAAAAAAAAGTCATGAATATGTAAACTAAAATTAATATAACATCGCTGAGGAAGAAGTGCTGTGAAACAGGTTTTTATGCAAGTTTCAGTTTCACACGTTTGAAAATATTAGCACTTCTAGTTATTAATATGCACCATTTTAATTACATTCTCGATATTCCAGCTTTTTTATATGCACTGCTTTAAATTGCTAATAGAACAGAGGCATCAGGTATCTGTCTGTCTTATCTCTCTAGGGGCCTGATGCATTAAAGGGGTTTTCCCATGTTGGGGGCAATTTTGAAACTGTTTGCATTAGAACAAAAAACGCACGTATTTTTTACCCACAGGCTTTGCGACATTTCTCAAAGTGAAAGTATGTGTGTGCTCTCACAGTAGCTCCCCTCACGTTTGCTCACTATCAAGGAGGGCTGCGAAGATTCACTTCTAGGCCTTTCTGGTGTACACTACTTGGACTCTGACAAATCACTCACCACACTCTGAATACTGATATAAAACTTCTTCAGTTGTGAAAATCTTGGAAACAGTACATTTTCTGAGAGTTGAGTCTACTTCTTCCATCTACAAAATCATAAGTCACACACCCTTTGGACTCTGAATCCAACAGCTCTGCTCTGCTCTTTGCAAGGTAGCCTTGCTTCCTTTTCCTTAAAATGCAGTATTGTGTGGATACAAACCCCTCTTCTTCCCAGTGGTCTAGCACCTTTTCGGCAGTGATTCACACTGACTTTAAGAGTCAGAATAAAAATGCCTCTGCCTTGAAGAAAGTGATGTTTTTTGATGCATAGGATATTGTATGTATATGCTTTTATTGTATTTTTTATGATGTTTTTTTGATGTAAGCTATCCTTCATCCTTTTTGGAAGAAAGTGACATATATGTAAATCTAAAGTGTAACGTAATGTGATGTCATGGCTGAATGGTTTCCCGATCCCATTCCCTTCTGGCCACCCAAAAATAGTGCTCACTTGAACTCAGAGATAAGAATCTTTCCTTTCGCTGAGAAAAAGAATCCTACAGCTGAGAGTCATCATTGACACCTGGGAAACTGTGACCTCCTCAGTCCATGACCTTAGGACTTTAAAGGAGAAAAATAGAGGAATGGAAAACCTCACACTTGTTTTCCTTTCCTTAATTCTCCAAAAATATGGAACGAGCCTACATACCCCAGCTCAAGTATGCAGGTACCTTCCTATACACAAAAGCCTCTGCTGCCTGTGTGCCTCACTGCGGCTTATTGCAAGAAGGAGAGAGGAAGACTGAACTCGTCCCTCACCTCACCACTGTATCCCCCCTTTCCATGGGGGTCACCTTCAGAGACTATAGAGGTGGTGAGTGATTGCCAATTGTGGACCAGAAATACTCTGGGAGGCTCAAGGGGAGATTTACTATGAACTCATTGTCCACACATGTTTGTTGGTTCCAAAAGAACAGAATGTATTTAAAGTCCAAAGATTTACAAATCTTCAAAATAATTCACAATAGCAATATCTGGAAACAGCCCAAGTAATCAAAGGAAAAACAGTTCAGTCAGCAGGAATTCTCTTAGAGAAACAAAAATCAGTCTTTAACACCAAGGTCTTCAGGGTAACATCCCCATAGATATGGAATCACCAAGTTATCTTCACTTTGGGCATCCCCAGCAAGAACAACACACCTGGATCCTAGGGATGGAATCCTTCCAACTGGTTCTGCAGTGATCTGAAATTAATAATTGTTCCTACTCAAACTTACTCTTCAGCTCTCTCCACTGTTTTTCTCTCTCTGTAGTGCCTGAGAAAGCACCTTTTATGTCCTCTTCAAACCCATCCCGTTTTGAGGGAATGACACCTCCTACTATCACTCAAACATTAGCAGGAAACTTCTGTGAACCTTTGCAATCTCTCTCAACCCCCTCCTTTACAGGAAGGAACTTGCCTCTTGCAGAGCATTGCAGGAACAGAGCTCTCTGATGTTTTGTTGAACTCTTTAGACAGCAGGAACCCTCTGTACCTTCTTAATAACCCTAGTTAGGGTTATACCATCCCTCCACAAAGACAAAAATTGGGCAAGTTGTTTAGCCGTTATAGTATGCAGTGAATTTGTGGGTGTTAAGATGATGTTAAAATTGGGGTAAGAGGTTATAGTTTTCCAGTATATGGAATGTGTGCTATTCAATTTAACTTATAGAGGATTTGTATATATTTGATGGAGTATAGTAGATGAGTGGTATAATACATATATTTGTTATAGATGGAGAAGGCTCGTGTAGCCTGCGAAGCCACAAGTCTTCAAGGCAACAATGTATACCAAGAAATGATTTAAAGCTCAAGTTTGTAGCAGTTGGTTAGAAGAAGTGGAGACATTGTAACTAAGTTTGAACATTGGTAATAAAATTATGCTGGCTGGATTAGCTGACACTATTTTAGGATTTAGTAAAGATTGGATATAGGTAATGTTTAATATATGTGTATGTTCCATAGGACCCTATTCTATGTGCGGTGTTGCTGTGAATTTGAAATCATCATAAAGAAGAGTGCAATCGATTGTGAATATATGGTATTAGAAGTCAGTTATTTGTTGCACATCAACATGATAATTGAGTTGCGTTTGGGTATATAGACAGTCCCTGAAGAAGCCCGCACGAACGGGTGAAACGAGATCTTCGTCGGTGGTGATAAATTTGTATGTAAAAACAGTTATTTCCTTAATTGGATAAATACTGTGAGGTAGAATACTACACACTATGAATGTTTACATGTGTTAAATGAAGTACAATTAATCATCATGTTGGGTGGTTTTAAGAATGGTGTGTGTGATTTGGGTATGAATGAGTAATGTATGAATGAAGGGTAATGTATGGGATATGGAGTTTTAACATATATACCGCTTAGACAGGTGTTCCTATGTATTAGGTGAGGTTGTAAATTTGCATGAACATATTTAATAAAACAATATTGTATTGAGATTTGTTTGCTATAGGTCCTCTGGTTGTGTTTACATTATATTATAGACAGAGGCATTGCACCATTATTGTCTACCTGTTCAGGAAAACAGATGGACATCTATGCATCACCAATCACACCGTAAGCCTGCCTAGGTCACTTCTATCAACCAATATGGAACCCTGCAGCATTTTTCAAATTTAAGGCCTTTTTTACAGCCATTTTTTACTTGTTTTTTTGCATGTTGATTTTAATGGCAATTTTGGTGTGCTTTTTGGGATAACTGTGGATTTTTAACACTGGTTTGATTTGTATACCATCAGTTTATTGCATCAAGTGGGACCACGTGCTTTAAACACGTGTGGTATGAAAAATCATGCTGGTTTTGGTGCAGGTTTTATTTATTTATTTATTTATTTTATATTTTTATATACCGGGATTCATGTGAAATTTACATATCATCTCGGTTTACATTGTAATTCAGAGAAACAGGCATGTAAGAATGCAATTACTTAGAGCAGGGCATAAAACTTGGATTATAGACACATAGAAAAGGATATATAATTATTATAAGGGATATATATATATTATAAGGGATAATAGATACATAGAAAAGGGCATAAAATTGGATTATAATGGAAAGGGGAGAAACACATATTGTATTAAAGGGCGCATAGATTATATTATAAGGGTCATGAAAAGAAACAAGAAAGAGGAATCATGTTTCGTCTTACTGAAGGTTCTATGTACATACTGGAATTATGAAAACTTTGAAGTGAGCTGCTGTAGAGCAGGTTTTGCTAAATTGTACAAGTGGCATGAATGGAATATGCTGTAATTTGTCCTGTTGGCTAGTGTGGTGATTGTCGAGGTTGTCATAATTGGAAAGCTTGCTCAAATAGCCAGGTTTTTAGTCTCTTTTTAAAGTTGATTGGGCATTGTTCTGACCTGAGTTCTGGTGGTAGAGAGTTCCATTGTGCAGGGCCTGCTGCGGACATGGCTCGTTTGCTTCGAGAGGTTTTGATGTATGGTATTAGGAGCGTGTTTTTGTACGCTGTTCTTGTCGGTCTGGTTGGTAGATGTGGTTGCAGTGGGATGTTGAGGTCCAGTGGAATAAGCTTGTGGATGGTTTTGTGTATGATCGTTAGAGTTTTGTATAAGATTCTGTACTTGATTGGGAGCCAATGTAGGTTCCTTAAGATGGGGGTAATATAGTCTCTCTTGTTGGTCTTAGTCAGAATCCTGGCTGAGGCGTTTTGTAACATTTGAAAGGGTTTAAAGGTATTAGCTGGAAGGCCGATTAAAACCCCCTAAAACCCACCCCCGACCCTTTAAATTAAATCCCCCACCCTCCCGAACCCCCCCCAAATGAGTTAAATATCCTGCGGGTCCAGCGGCGGTCCGGAACGGCAGCGGTCCGGAACGGGCTCCTGCTCCTGAATCTTGTTGTCTTCAGCCGGCGCCATTTTCCAAAATGGCGCCGAAAAATGGCGGCGGCCATAGACGAACACGATTGGACGGCAGGAGGTCCTTCCGGACCCCCGCTGGACTTTTGGCAAGTCTCGTGGGGGTCAGGAGGCCCCCCACAAGCTGGCCAAAAGTTCCTGGAGGTCCAGCGGGGGTCAGGGAGCGATTTCCCGCCGCGAATCGTTTTCGTACGGAAAATGGCGCCGGCAGGAGATCGACTGCAGGAGGTCGTTCAGCGAGGCACCGGAACCCTCGCTGAACGACCTCCTGCAGTCGATCTCCTGCCGGCGCCATTTTCCGTACGAAAACGATTCGCGGCGGGAAATCGCTCCCTGACCCCCGCTGGACCTCCAGGAACTTTTGGCCAGCTTGTGGGGGGCCTCCTGACCCCCACGAGACTTGCCAAAAGTCCAGCGGGGGTCTGGAAGGACCTCCTGCCGTCCAATCGTGTTCGTCTATGGCCGCCGCCATTTTTCGGCGCCATTTTGGAAAATGGCGCCGGCTGAAGACAACAAGATTCAGGAGCAGGAGCCCGTTCCGGACCGCTGCCGTTCCGGACCGCCGCTGGACCCGCAGGATATTTAACTCATTTGGGGGGGGTTCGGGAGGGTGGGGGATTTAATTTAAAGGGTCGGGGGTGGGTTTTAGGGGGTTTTAATGTGCCGGTTTTGCGATTTTTAGATTTTTAGATTTTTAGATTTTTCACGATTTTTCACGATTTTTCACGATATTTTACCCCCCCAAACGGCAACAATACGATTCCCTCCCCCTCCCAGCCGAAATCGATCATTAAGACGATCGAGGACACGATTCACATCCCTAGAATTGAGTATTAGGTTAAGGCTTGAGAGCAATTTGTTGATGGATATAAGGCAGTTGTTCCAGAGTTCTAGTGTTTTTTGTAGGGATTCTTTAATTGGTATAAAAATTTGTACGTCGTCTGCGTAAATGAAATGTTTTAATTTTAATTTGGATAGGAGCTGGGATAGCGGTAGAAGGTATATGTTGAATAGAGTCGGCGATAATGAGGAGCCTTGAGGGACTCCCATAGAAGAGCAGACGGGGTGTGATTCATTGTTGTTGATTCTGACTTTGTAGAATCTGTTTTGTAGAAATGACTTAAACCAATTTAGAGCGGTGTCTTTGATTCCGATGTCGGCTAGTCGTTCCAAGAGTATTGAGTGTTTCACCGTGTCAAAAGCGGCTGATAGATCGAGAAGAATGAGTATGCAGGATTGTTTTTTATCAAGATTCAGGAGTATTGTGTCAGTTAAGGAGATTAGAAGAGTTTCCATGCTCCGTTCTTTGCGAAAGCCGAATTGTGACGGTGCTAGGATTTTGTTGTCATCTAACTACTCCGTCAGTTGCTTGTTTACTATTTTTTCTAGGATTTTAGAAATGAAGGGGAGATTTGCAATAGGTTGATAATTGGCTAGGTCGTCTGGAGAAAGGTTAAGTTTTTTCAGGAGCGGTTTGAGGATTGCAAGTTTCAGAGGATCAGGAACTGAACCTTGAATTAGTGAACAATTGATGATGTCGGCGATTGGTTTGGCGACGGTTTTAGGGATGGCAATGAGTAAATTGGAAGGGATCGCATCTGTGGGGTGTGATGCAGGTTTGAGTTTTTTTAGGATTGTTTCGATCTCTAAGGAGGAGGTTAATTCAAATTTTTCTAGAGTTGTGTTCTGTTGGAGGTGTACTGAGTAGAGGGGAGGCAGGAGTGAGCACGTATTGGCATTTAAAGGTGTGATAAGGTCTGTGATTTTTTTCTTGAAGTATGTTGCTAGCTCAGCAGCTTTGTTGGCGGCCTGGTCATCTGGGATGGTTGGGGGGGAGGACTTAGTGAGGGACGAGACGAGGGTGAATAGAGCTTTAGGATCGAAGATGAAGTGGTGGATTTTCTGGGAATAAAAATCCCTTTTAGTTTGTAGGATGGCTATCCAGTAGCGATGCATGAGAGATTTGTAAGTCTCATGGTTAGATTGTGATGGATTTTTTCGCCATAGAAGTTCCCTATTTCTGAGCTCTTGTTTGAGGGTTTTCAGTTGTGGGGTGTGCCAGGGTTTTCTGTTGTTCAGGTTGGTAAGGGTACTTTTTGTAATTAAAGGGCAGGTAAGGTCTGCAATGTTCTTTGTTATCCTGATCCAGGAAGATGTGGCTGAATCTGTGTCTGAGAGGTCAAGATCGTTTAATGCTGTAGGTAGGTGTGAGTTAATGGTGTCGGGGTTGCATAGTTTCCTGTATTGGACCGTGGATTTTTTAATGGGTTTAGGGGAGGGTTGGATGTTCTTCAGAGTTATAGAGATCATCTTGTGGTCCGACCAGGGGACTGGTGAGCAGGTCGTGGATGAGGCGGGGGTAAGGTTTTCATTAATGAAGATTAAATCCAGGGTGTGTCCCGCTTTATGAGTAGGTTCCTTGATGATTTGGTTGTAGCCCATGTACTTTAGAGTAGTGAGAAATGTTTCACAGCTGGAAGATTGTGGTGATTTGTCCACATGGAGGTTAAAATCTCCCATTATTATGGCAGGGGAGTCTATGTTGATGTGTTTGGCTATGAGTTCGATTAAAGGGGATGGGTCTCATTCTAGGCTTCCTGGAGGGGCATATGTTAAGCATATTTGTAGGTGTTTGGACTTAAAGATCGCTACTTCGAGTGAGGTTGATGTGTTAGTAGTCTTAAGGACTAGGCCTATTTCTTTTTTTGCGGCTAGTAGCAATCCTCCACCTCTTTTATTGGGTCTGGGGATGGAGAATATGTCGTAGTCTTGTGTGGGGAGTTGGTTAATTATTGCCGTATCCTCCGGTTTTAGCCAGGATTCAGTGATGGCGCAGCAGTCCGGTTTTGTTTCTGTTAGGTAGTCGAGTAGAAGGTGAGATTTTTTCGAGATTGATTGTGCATTGATCAAGGTTAGGGAGAATAGTGTGAGGCCCAGAAGTTGGTTCAGGGGTGATGTCATGATTGGATTATATCTCTTTTGCGAGAAGTAGGGTGTAGAGTGTTGGTTTGCACAGTTTCTCCGACTGTTGTAGATGATCGGGATATCGTACGTGTGCATGAGGACTGTTGTCTGAGGAGTGCACTGAAGTTGTTCAGATGAATGCTGTGGAGGGTTAGTTTGGATACTGGGTGTGTCAGGATGATTCTGTGATAGTCTGAAGAGGTTTGGATGTGCAGTAGAAAGACTGCAGGCATCTGGAAGAGAGTATGAAGCTTCTGAGAGTAGTAGGGGGTATGGTAGTTTTGACTGCGAAGCTGGTAAGTACAGGGTATACTTGGTATGTGGGTAGAGTGGTACAGTAGGAAGAATGGTTGAGTGGTTGAGAGGTTTGAGAGGAAGAAGGTTTTAGCTAGGATTATTGCCCAATGTCAGTTTTCAGAGCGTGGGAAATGCTCTGAGATCTACTGTCTCTGTGATTTAGATTCTTTGGGCTTTCGGACTAATCATAGGGCCGGCCCATTAATACGTTAACCTGAGGTATCCTGTATTACTGTCCGTTTTGGTGGTGGGTGCAGTTTTACTCACCCTGCGTATTGTATCACTTTTTCTTTTACTTTATCTTCTGTTTGTGTGTTTCTGTCTGCGAAGGTTCTGAGTCAGGTTGCAGTGTTCCAATGGCGAATGTATGAGAGTTAGGTCGGGAAGGTTTTTTTTAAACAAGTACTGTGGGCTTAGTTCTGCCCTGCGGGTCTGCACGAAGGGGCACACAAAGGGGCGGGCCCCTTTGTTGTGCACCTTCGGCGTGCGACGCCCGGCGCGCGGCGCCTAGGATCGGGGCTGGTTTTAAAAGTCTGGGCGGACTCGGTGGGCGGATCGAGGGACAAGCTGGGGCTCCCACGTGGTCGGCGCGGGGGCTCAGCGGTGGTAGGGCGAGAGGAAGGCCTTACCCCGGTGGGCTCAAGCGCCGGTCACGCGGGCCCCTCTCCCAGCTCCTACAGTCGCTCCTTCTGCGTCTCCTCCAGTCGTGCTGTCTGCCGGTAAGAGGGCTCCTAGGATCGGGGCTGGATTTAAAAGTCTGGGCGGACTCGGTGGGCGGATCGAGGGACGAGCTGGGGCTCCCACGTGGTCAGCGTGGGGGCTCAGCGGTGGTAGGGCGAGAGGAAGGCCTTACCCCAATGGGCTCAAGCGCCGGTCGCATGGGCCCCTCTCCCAGCTCCTACAGTCGCTCCTTCTGCGTCTCCTCATTGACTCAAAGTTAGAAATAAGGAAATATCCCAGCAACACCTCCTCCAGTGTGTCTAAAAGCATGTGTGTTGCGGAAGGATGTGCAGACCTTTAATTACATTGAGGGATGGTAGTTTTCAGACAGCCAATTAACATGAGTAAGATGCTTTTATCTCATAAATCACTTTGGAAATCAATCTCCTATGTTCATCCATAGGAAAAATGCTTACAGTGTAATTTTAAAAGGAATGTGCGTGCACCCATAAATGTGCATAATGGCATGCGAGCGGAGAGACGCATCAATTTTAAATTGTGCTCACAAGTACTCGTGTGTCATTTAAAGTGCCCCTCCCAAACATATTTTGGGTAGGGCTTTAGTGGCTTTTACGTGAGTTTGCAGGTGGATTTTAAAACCTGCTCGCATGAGGGAAAAAGCATTTTTTCCAAGTAGTCCACCAGTTTCTCAGTTCATATTGAGGTCTTTAAGACCCCTCTGGTTCTTCAAGCCCCCCACTTGACCCTGAACCATCATGCTGTGGTAAACGCCCTAAAACTCGAGATCGTCAGATTTGCTCCTCATCAGGACCACAAGTAAAGTTACGCGGATAACGAGCCAATGCGCGCCATCGTCAGCTTTTTAAAAAATGCAGACTCATGCGCATAAGTCTTGGCCCTGCCCCAGAACGCCCATGCCCCACCCATTTCCCACCCCTTTTCTGCCCACGTCTTCATGACGCGTTCATGGGTATGTATGCACGTACTTTGTGGCTTCTTAAAATGCACGTTGCTCACACGAGGACTGCATTCGTGCGTATGTGGCCATTTTTATGCAAGAAACTCTTTTAAAATCGACCTGTTAGTGAATTGGCTCCTATATCTATTTCCTCCTCCCCCCAGTCTCTCTCTCTCTCTCTCTATACATATAGAGGGGCTGATGTAATAAGCTGTGCTCAACCTGCTGCAGGTTTTTATGTGAGTAACCGTGCATTTTCCCATGCTCTCCTTATGCACATATGTAATAACATGTTTGGCATGGGAAAATGCATGCACAAACCCGCACTAAAAACACACGGTGGGTTTTATGTAGGTGCATGCAAATGGTATATAAAGAAGGCAATTATCCATTCACAGGCAATGCAGGGAGCCACATTAGAAGGGAGAACAGTTAGTGTGGGCAGTTTTAAGCAGTATTTTTAGCACCTAAGTCAGGGCAGGAATTAAGTTAAAGTGCATGTCAGACAAAATATTTTTCTCATTGCTGGCATTGGTGTGGGTGTGTGTCCATGCAGCTCTAGTGTAATCATGGATTATGTTCACTTTTTCCTGATGCTATGGCACATTCTGCGGGTCAGCCAAACAGCGGCAGAAGCCTTTCAGTGTGGCAGCATGGCAGAAGGTCGGAGAGAGAACAGGCTGAGAGAAGGCAGTTTCAAGGAGGGTCCCAAGAGGAGTCCCACCTTCATTCCCATTCCCGGACCACTAACTTTCTTGAAAGGGAAAGGTTTTCACCCCAATAATCATCAATCGTGGATCTCCACACACCAGCGAGTTTTCTGCACAGGTTGCTGCATAGGATCTTCAGCGTGCGCTTTTACGGTCATAATGGTACGTGTAATTGTTTCTATGCAGAGTTTCTGCGCGTATCTCATTAGCATACTTGGGTGTTACTACATCCCACGCAGCTGCCTATTTTTGCCGTGTTCGCTGAAAAAATATGCACAAAACAAATAGCGCTGATTTCAGTGCGGATCTTGCTACTTCGGCCCCATAGAGAGAAAGAAAAATATATATATACTATTGCAATCCTGCAGTTGTCTAGATTACCCAAATTCCATCTGTATACCTTGTTCTCCTGCTATTGACAAAATGACTGACTGCACACCCTTGACTCCCTACCTGTATTCCATTGAATGTCCTGATTAAATTGACAGACTGAGAAGCATCTGTCAGAATTAATAAAATGACTGTGATGTGAGATTATAAACCCCTAAAATCGCAAAGATTGTACAACTGCAATGAATTTAAAGAGAAGAGAAAAAGCATATTTTCTTCTTGCAAAAGGTTCGTTTAATAGTACAAGGGAAAATATTATTTTGTCAATGGATGCTAAAGAGGCCTTTGACAAAGCAGAGCAGACATTTTTGTTTCAGATAATGGAAAAGTTTAGATTTACAACTAAATTTAAAGACTGAACTGAGGCAATTTATAAAGAACTAAAGGCAAGAGTAATATTTAATTCAGTATCTCCCTGGTGATTAATTTAGACAGAAGTACCCAAAAAGACTCTATATTACATCTAAGAGGAGTTGATTGCTAAGAGGGTCATTATTCATAGGAATGTAGCCAGCTAAGTAAGAACTAGTTTTACTAGGAAGCTAAATTTAGCTGCTCAAATTGAGAGGTCCAGGGGCAAGTTTAGACAAGGGAAAGAAAGTTAGGTGACTAGCAATTGAGTGGGAAACTGGCTGAGCCTTCTCTAATGCCATGTAACATCAGTTTAACTAGAAAATACTTAGTTTTTAGACGACTGATTCCCAAACCTGTCACAGGGAACCTCCAGTCAATGACATTTTCTGGATATCCACAATGAATATGAATGAGATAAATTTGCATCCACATTTACCTCACCTTATTTGAAAATGTACAAGAATGTGTGGAAAAGTTTTTTCACAGCTTTGCTTGACTTTTATATGTTACTCAGACAGGAATTATTAGGCTGTGGTACTACTTACTGCAAACATTAGTCAGTTCATTTAGTAACAAACATATAAGGATCATTATCATATATTTTACACTTTAAGCCTCAGAGTCAGTCTTTTCTTTTTTTTAATTTTATATATATATATATATTGAGTTTTACATTTTTTAACAAAGCATCAAACTTTGTACAGAAAACACGATTGGAAATATATAAAATGAGAAATTTCTTAATTAAAAAAATATTTTTTTTTCAGTCTCTTTAGACCACAACTATTGGAGAGAGGCAGAAATGTGGACAGAGAAAAATATTCAGCCTTTTCTAACCATGCAAAGTTTTTGACATTTTCCTGTGGTGGAGCTCAACAGACCTCTTTTGCTTAATGTCAGTTGCCTTCCTTACAGAGTTCTTCTGCCTCCATTGTCTCCTCTGCAGCCAATGAGCTGCACTGACTAGCAGAGGGTAGACAGCATGTTTTCTTACCTTAGTCATCCAAATGATTTCAGGTGAAGTCATGGAGTTGTTATTGAAGGTTCATTCAGTTAGATAGAAGCACCAAGAGTTATAGCAATAGATTTTATTTGCTTTTCTGTCGGTTCATGAGTTTTATGAATGTGTTATTGTACACTGCCCCGAGCAGTGGATTAAGGATGGGTTACACATTTTCTAAATAAATATCTAAATTGTAATTATTGAACAATGCCTTGTTTTATGCCATTGTGCATGAGAAGGATTAGTTTCTTAAATGATGATATGAGCACTAAATGGAGACTGGAGTATATTTTTTTATATAATTTATTTTTAATTAGAGATGTCATTAACAAAAAATAACAATATAGAACATAAAAAAAACAAGAAAAGGAGAAACTCCTCAGTATTTCAATAATATAAATCATCTAGTCTACATTAAATGGGAGGAGAACAAAAACAGAAAAATATATTAATATACATAATAGATACTGGCGTACCACTACTATTTTTTTTACCTTAACCCTAGACAGTTGTCTTATCCCTAATAAATGTTTCAATGTGTGAAGGATCAGTAAACACAAAACTCATCCCTTGAAAAGTAACCAAACACTTACATGGGTATCTAAGAAAAAATGTGGCTCCTATTTTGTACTTCTATTTTTTAACTGCAAAATTTAGGGTGCCAACACAGATGGAGGTCCCGATCTACAGCCTATTTCATCTGGGCGGCAGCGGTGTCCTAAGGGGGAGACAGAGAAGAAGGGAGAGCCGGGAGCCGGTGGTGAAATTCCCCTCCCCTCACTGTTACACCTAATTCAGAGTGCCAACATCCATATCTGGAGTATACAGGCGGAGGATTCTTCATAAATGCTTTATTTATGTCTACAAATCCCTACAAACATTCATCAGCCCAAATACATATGCATCTTTTATTTAGCCCTGACCCAAATATATTTACACCTTCTCAAGATAGGAGTAACTGTCTCAAACGTAGTCACACTTGCACAACTCCCATTATAATTAGGGCTTCTGATTCTAGGGTTTATACATTGTAAATGTGGGTATTTATTTTTTCAGGAAGTTAGGTGTTTATGGATTGGACTAAAAATAGGTATTGTTTTTTCAAAGCATTATTACTTCTAAGTGCATTTTTCAATTGATTCAATATAATAAAGCTTGATTCTATTTTTCATGTAAAAAAAAAATGTGAATAATAATTACCACAATCCAAACCCTCTCATCCACTCCCTGCACAGCCCTAACACTCTCACTCCTTCCCAGCCCAAGGATGAATAGAATGTGAAAGACATACAGCCCAATCACTCTTCCTCCCTCCCTCCCAGCACAGCACAGTCCCAGCATTCTCACTCCTTTCCCAGGAGTTCCCCCACAGTCCCCTCCACAGTTCAAGTACAGTCCCCACAATCTTGACAGTCACATCAAGATACCATCCAGGTTGCTGGCTGTGGTAGAAGGAGCTGAAGGAGTCAGAAGATGCTGACAGCCCTCCCTCTTCTCACCTTCTTCTGCTCTTCTTTGTTTGCAGGGACAACAAAGGGGGGGAACGTTGCCAGCAACTGCCTGATGCCATTGCCTCGGGGAGTTTGGAAACTTGCTTGCACTGCTTCTTCACAGACAGCAAGCAGCAGGGGGATGATGTCACCAAAGAGGTAGGTCTGTTATGGGGGAGGAGGGTGAGAATAAGTCAAAGGGTCATTTGCAGAGTTTCTGAATACAAATACTGCATCCTGTATTCAAAAATGCAGCTTAGATTCTTGATTATGTCAGAAAAGTTGCATAAACCCTTTCTTCTTGGAATAACTCATGCCCTAGACGAGATACTCATTCACTATTACATTGCTGAAAAGATTGACCTGGGGCTGGAAGTTGGCTTCTTTTCTCACCCTGGTGTGAGACAAAACTTACAAAAGCTATCATATCATTTATAAGAATCACAGCAAGTCTAAACACAATACTACATGGCATTAAGTCTGAAGAAACAACAATATAACTGGTGGTATTGGAAGGTGCATCAGGGATTAGGTAACAATTTTCAGTTCAGTTCATTAATTCGGTTCATTTGACTCGTGATTTGTTTCATTAAGTTTGGGCCTCACAATTTTATTAATTTATTTCTTTCACTTGGTCATTCATTTTCCATTAAAGGCAATAGGGGAAGCAATGCATTCTATTTTGGGCTCTACAATTGGGGTTTTCCATCCAAATTTACAGAAAATTGAAAGCAAGTATCAGCAACAGAAAGAATAGTGCTCTAAGATACCAAGCAGCCCAAACAGAGGCATGCACAAACGGGACAAGCAGCACCGACAGTGGGAAGAGCATGCCAAGGCTCCAAAGGAGGGACAAAGGACACCAACAAAAGTAGCATGACAACCTCAAGGCACCAAAAAGGAGCAAAGGGCACAAATTACAGTGACATTAATACCACAAGGCACCATGAGAGTGGGGAAAGCAGCACAAACACTGTCATGAAAAGTCTAATGCAACAAAAGATGAGCAAAGGACACTAATGTCAGGGGCAGCAGGGATGAAACCTGTGACTCTGGGTGTTTAAGGCCAGGGGATCTTGCAGTGGAGCCACAGGAACTCTGGCTCAGCATGAATCCTGTAGGAACTATGAAACCAAATGGTGTCAGAGAAATGTATTTGCTTATTTATTTCCCGCTTTTATATATCGTATTTTATATATCGTACTCCTCCCACCCCTCTACATGCTTCTCCCACCTCACCAATAACATCGACGCACATACAATTCTCCCACCAAGTCCGAGACCTAGGAGTCATTATTGACGACCAAATGGCCCTCAAAAAATTTATCAGCGCAATCCTTAAAGAGTGTTTTTTCAAATTACATACACTCAAAAAATTGAAACCCTTACTTCACGCATCTGATTTCCGGACAGTTTTACAAGCCATGTTGTTTTCCAAAACAGATTATTGCAATTCACTCCTCCTAGGCCTACCTAAAAATGCTATCCGCCCCTTACAAATCCTGCAAAATACTGCAGCCCGCATCCTCACTAATACAAATGCAAAGGAACACATTACGCCAGTTTTGAAGGATTTACACTGGCTCCCCATTCAATCTCGCATACACTATAAGACACTAACACTTATCCATAAAGCCCTCCACAATCCTGAAATGAAATGGTTTAATAATACTCTACAATTTCAAAACTCTATTAAACCCACCAGAAATCAATACCTTGCCACATTACAGACCCCCTCGCCCAAACTATATAACTATGCTTCTACCAAAGCGCGAGCGCTTTCTTTTGCTGGCCCTTTGTTATGGAATACCATGCCCACCGAACTGCGCCTTGAGCCATCTCCCAAAACTTTCAAGCAAAAACTCAAGACATGGTTATTCACACATGCCTATACTTGAAATAAATATGTCCTCCCCTCCTTTACCTGCCCTGCCTTTCTACCAGACACCCCCTGTCTATATACCATCTCTAACTTCTCCTATTTCTGCTCCTATTCTAATGATCCTACCATATTGCTCCTAATTTAAGATTAGCACTTTCGCTCCCCTCTTACCACTTATTATTTAGAACTCCATCACCCTCTAACCCTCTCCCTTAGCTTTTACCTTTTTCCCCTTGAACCCTCTTTACTCTATAGTGTTGTTTTAATTAAGCTCAGTTAAGTTACAACTAAATGATAGTTCTGTTTTTGTAAAAGATTCTACTTGTTTTATGTTCAAATATTTATATACTTGCCTTTTTTTTTAATTGTATAACGCTTATATAACTCTGTTAAATGTAAAACGCTCCGGCGTAAGTTCCTGTTCACTGTACACCGACGTGATATCTTTGATGAGCGGCGGTATATAAAAACTTATAAATAAATAATAAATGTGATCAACCACATCAAAGCACATAAAATTCTATTGCATAAAATAATACATCATAATATAAAATTAACAATAAAATAAAATCCACACATATTAAAACCTCCAGGACCACCTAGAGATATCCAGTCCACCTCCAGATGCTCCCTATTGGACCAGCATTAGGTGTATCCCAGACTGAGGGCTGGACATAAGGAGCCATGGCCTGACATCTTTGCTGGACCAACAGTTTGCTCTGTGATCCTGCTGTTCCATGGCTTTTTTTGATGTGTGTCCTGGTTCCTGCTGCATCCTGCCTCCTGCTTTATACCTGGTCTTCAGCTCCATTCCTGGGTTCTGCTCAGTTTTCGGCTTCTAGCATCCACCTTGGAAACTCCTGCTTCAGCCCAATTGGGTAGGCCCAGGCCTCGCAGCTTTCTTTTGCAGGGTGGGAGGGGGTTCAAAGAGGCCTGGGGAGGTCTCAGCTGGGCTTGGCTTTGGCCAGTCAGGTAGGCCCAGGCCCAACAGCTTTCTGGGGTGGGCAAGAGGGGGTTAGGAGGGCCTTGGGGAGGCTGCTATTTCTTTTTTATGTTTTTCTTTTGGTGGTGTTTTTTTTTTTTTTTTATGTTTGTTTTGGTTTGGGAAACAATTGAAACCTAAATAAACATTACATAAACTGAAAACCAATCCCCACCCCTGAAACAAAAAAATGAAGCAAAACAAATGTCCTTGGCCTGCACATACCCTTGTTTATCTTAATGAAGAAGAATTTTTTCCACCAGTTCTGGTGCCAGCCATGAACCATGTGAGCTCGTGATGTCCCTTGCTATTGTTTATACTCAATCACAAGTAGTGATATGAACAGACATTTTTTTCATGTACTTTTTCAATGTCATTTGTTTGTTTCATTTCTTTTTATTTAAAAAGAAAGAACAAAACAAAGAAAATATCAAAATGAATTAAAAATATCAGATGGAAAAATTAAACAACAAACAAATGTTGGACCCTGTCTGAGAAGAAAAATATTATCCTGGCTCACTCTACCCACCCCCTTGCAGCCTCTTACCATATATTTTTTCTTCATGGGCTAGGAGCAATCCCCAGTTTCTTCTGCCTTGTTGATAGTATTCTTAGAAATCTTCGGGAGGGAACTTCGTAATTGGGGCCTAACAAGTGCGGCAGCTGCTTAAATCCCATGTTCTTCACAACCTGTAAGAGCTGGTCAGCCAGGGCAACCATTTACATGATGCTGCCTGTCTCCTACTACAGAACAAAGAATATATTGGTCAGTTCTATTTCTTAGTTATGTTCTTTTACTAAAGCCACAGTTAACAGGTTGGCAGGAGATTTGCTGAAATAGAAACTTTGACCAGCAAGAGGAGTTCCCAAATCTTATTTTTACAAACTCAGCTTAGCCCATATCAAAGACAATCTAGTGTTGCATTCCAAATTAAAAGCCTTAGAAAAAGCAGCAGGGTCAAGAATTGGTGCCTTCTTAATTTTCAGAAGATTAGGCTGCTATCCCCTCAAGAACTTTTCAGGAAATACTTAAGGTAAGTTCTTCAGCTCTCAAATGTGGATGCTATTGGATTGTCCAAGTTATATTACATTCCATCTGAATCACACAGTGAGAATGTGGAGCAGAGGGATTGAAAAACATTCTTACTTATGGACAGCCTGCATGTGTTAGCATTTTTGGAATATTCTCAGGATGTGATTTCCACTAGAGCACCCCTGCTTGTCTCTTTGTTCTCCGAAATGGATAAAGTCTCTGTAGCTATATTTTAAGTTCTAAAATATTCTTTTTTGCAACCAAAAGATGATGATGTTCCCGGATGTGGCAAGAGCTACTCAACTCAGGAGAAAACATTTTCTTGAGAAGATGGTGCAAGTGTTCTTGCTTGGGACCTCCTTTTTCATGAAATTTCTGTGCAAATGCTTAGTGAATTTTCAAGGGACTATGTATTATTTTTGTTCACCCTTCCCAACTGGACAATTTGTTGTGTGATAAAATGTCATGATTTTTATGTTTACTTTGATTGGGTATAGGGATAAAATAATAATATGTACCATGGTTAATGTAGGATAAATATCCAATTTCTGTATTTTGTGATATTTTTCTTCTATATTTTGTTACCTCGTGGTTAATGTGAGCTGGGTACAATCTTGCAATCTAGGTTTCCTTGTATTTCTTTTCATTATATTTTAGATGCTCAAATGTTGTTTCTTTATTGTGTACAATGTATATCTTAATAATTCTGAAAAAATAAAACATAAAAATGAACCAAAACTAATTTCTTAGACCTGTACAACCCTAGCTTATTTTAATGAAGACCAACATTTCCACCGACTCTAGTGCCAGCCATGAACGATGTGAACTCATGATGTCCTCTGCCCTTGATTATACACTTTCACAAGTAATGATGGGTACATCCATTTTTTTTCATTACTTTTTTTTAAATTTTTTCATTTCATTTATTGTTCATTTTATTTTTTTATTTAAAATGAAAAAAACCCAAACAAACCAAACAACAAAGGAAATTTTAAAACAAATAAAAAAAACTAAAGGAATCCACTTTGAAGTGCCTGAAAGGTGGAATATAAATCAAAATACAAACATGTCAGGCCCTATCGGAGAAGAAAAACAAATCCTCCTGGGCTACTTCTCTCAGTCCTGTGACCCCTCTTACCATATTTTTCTTTCTTCATGGGCTAGGAGCAATCTCCAGTTACGCTTGCCCCCCCCCCCCCCCCACACACACACACACACACTTACTCCTGCCCCATTGATGTTATGCTTATGCAACAGGGTATCAAATTCAACTCCTTGTGGATAGTTTGCCCTTTAGTGGAATAATAATTGTGGCCTCAACAGGCAGGCTCAGAGTGACTGGGTATGCATACTGTGCATTTGCAAGGGGCGGCACACCCGGGGGGGGGGGGGGCGGCAGACTGGCAGCAGCAGAAGAGGTCGTGGGGCTGCTGGTGGAGCTCAACCTGCCGGCAGCTGAAAATGACTAGCTCGTGCGAGCTTGTATGTCTGTGCGACTGAGCGAGAGCCTGTGTTTTGTGTGTCTGTGTGAGAGCCTATGGGCTGGATTTTCAAGAGGTTACATGCGTAACCAGTCATACGCATGCTGGGCCTATTTTCAAAAGGCCCGGCGAACCGCGTAAAGCCCCAGGACGCATGTAAATCCCGGGGCTTGCAAAAAGGGCCAGGTAGGGGGTGGGGCAGTCCTGGGGCAGGACAGGGGAGGGTACAAAGGCTTCAGGCACAGAGCCATTTGCTGCTGTGCTGGGGATCACGTGCCGACAGTTGGCTGGCACACGCAACTTACTTCAGCCCCAGGGCTGAAGTAAGTTTTGGAATAAACGAAAAAAAAAGAAAAAGGTAGGGGGGAAAGAGTGGGGGAGATAGGGGAAGGGAAGGTGGGGTGGGGAGGTAGGGAAGTTCCCTCTGAGGCCGCTCCAGCTTGTTGCGGGATTGGCGCGCACAAGGTGCACAATTGTGCACTCCCTTGCGTGCACCGAACCCTGATTTTATAACATGCGCATGCCTGCATGCACATGTTATAAAATCACGTGTCCATGTGTGCATGCCGGGCAGCGCACACATGGATGCGTTTGCGCTGTTTTGAAAATCTACCCCAAAGTGTGTACATATGTGTGTCTGTATGAGAACATATGTGTGTGTTTGTGCGTGACTGTGTGAGATTCTATGTGTATGTGTGTGTGTGAGTGTGAGCCTGTGCCTGTGAATGTGTCTGTGAGAGAGTCTGTATGCTTGTGTGTTTGTGTTCTGAATCAGGTAAACATCCATGCTTTTTCCTATTCAGGCAGCTAAACTTTTTCTCCAATCAGTCCTCAAGACAAAGATTCTTTAAGTTTGAATGTATTTATTGTACAGGTAAATTTTTCATTACTTACAATTGTTGCAATTCAAACGTGAGCTCCTAGGCAAAGATCTTTGGTAACTGGAGACAGGGTAGCAGGAGGGAGAAGGAGGTCTCTTGTCTTGCATGAGTTAGTTTATGGTAGAGGCAGGAAGCTTGAGGTATATGAGGCTGATTTAGTCTTCAGATGAAGGCAGTAAGAGAAAAGGTAAAAAAAAAAACGATCGTTTCACAGGGTTTTACAGAGCACTGCTGGCTCAGAAGCAAGCATGGGCAAGACTGAACTCTCGTCAAGAGCTGCTAAAGGAAACGCCTCCACAAGCTGGGGGCAGGGGAGCAAGGTCCAATGGCAGTGAGCCTAAGAACCATGTGACATAGGGGGAGCATGAAGGGCAGTCCCTTGAGCCTATAAGGCACCTAGGAAGACTCAAGTTAGATTGAGGGGCATTCAAGCTCTTCCGATAGTGAGAGAAAGTGGAGGGGGGAGGGAGCTTCTCTTAAAGGCAAAGGCTCCTCTTAAATGCAAAGGCTCACAGATTTTTATCATGGGTTACAAAAAGTGTTTCAATATTAAGAATCCTCAGAAGGGAGGACTGCACTAAACACAGTTAAACTACAATATGTACAGATACAAACATGTACCCACTGCTGGGGACAGAACAGTTTGTGTATGTTTGGGTGCCTGTAAGAGCCTATGTGTCAAATATAGGCTCTCACTGGCACGCATACACAGACAAATACACACACACATACACACACACAGGGGAAGATTTTAAAACATACGCATACATTTGTTCGTGCAACCCAGCGCGCACAAATGTATGCCCGATTTTATAACATGCATGCGCAGCCACGCGCATGTTATAAAATCAGGGGTCGGCGTGCGCATGGGAGTGCACACTAGTGCAACTTGCGCGTGCCAAGCCCTCGGGGAGACCAGCTGGCTTTCCACGTTCCCCTCCACACCTTCCCCTCCCTTCACCTACCTGCCCCACCCCCCAGTGTGAAACCCCCCCCTGTACCTTTGTTGTGGAAGTTATGCCTGCCAGCGCACAATCCCCCAGCCCAGCAGGCATACGGAGGCCTCTGGCCATGCCCTCACCCCCGGACTGGACCGCCCCGCCCCCCAGACCGCCCATTTTTTCAAAACCTGGGACTTACACGTGTCCCGGTGCTTTACGCGTGCTGCCGGGCCTTTTGAAAATAGGCCCGTCGCGTGTAACTCCCCTACGCGCGTAAATCCTCCAAAAGTCTGCCCCATAATGTATCTGTGAGCGAGTGGGAGCCTAAGTATGTGAGAGAAAGGGTGTGTGTGAGAGAATGAATGTGTTATTGTGTGTGTGTGAGAGAATGAATGTGTGTGTGTGTGTGTGTGTGTGTGTGTGTGTGTGTGTGTGTGTGTGTGTGTGTGTGTAAGACAGAAGATAAAATGTATGTGACCCTGCCTCCCTCAATCCACAACAATCTCAGGATGGCTGGAAATCAGAAGATCCCAGGTATGGGGAGCAGGAGATTTTTTAGTCCTTATTAGTTTAAATTATTGGGTGTAATTTAATGTTTCTGCTCTTTTGAAATTTTTTTTTTTTGGGGGGGGGGGGAATAGAACATTTTTTAATTATTGGACTTTTTTTCATCATATGTTTTGAAATATTTTGTTGCTGTTTGGGAAATTTTGGTTAAAGTCTTGAATTATTAAATGTTTGCGATTGGAGCAAGGAGCTGCTACTGTTGGCTGCTCAATGAGGAAAATGAAAGGAAAAATAAGCAAAATCTTATTTTTCTTTTGTTTCCTATTCAGTTGCAAATAAAAGCACATCCCTAGCATTCAAACACGATGATTTCAATGTTATAACACAGCATCATTTTCAGCCTGAATTTTCAAAGCGCTCTTACATGCACAAGTCTTCTATGAAACTGAGTGGGCATGTGGAAATCAGGGCCGGATTTAGGCACAGGCAACATAGGCACATACCTAAGGTGCCAAATTCAGAAGGCACCAAAAACTGGGACTCTCTCTTCTGCTCTTTGATTTACAGGAAGTATAACCACTCTACCTGTAGCCCTCCATCTATGGGCACCATAATCTTAAACATGGCCCTGGTGGGAACCCTTATGCAGCATACACGTGCATGTTCATGCCTGCATGGGAGCAGATATAAATGTACATGCACACATTTACGCACCTACTTTCTGTATCCCCCTCCTCTTCATGCTGTGTACTGTAACCTATCATTAAAATCATCCATTGTACCTGAAGACTGGAGGATGGCTAATGTAACCCCAATATTTAAAAAGGGCTCCAGGGGCGATCCAAGAAATTACAGGCCGGTTACCCTGACTTCAGTGTCAGGAAAAATAGTGGAGAGTGTTCTAAACATCAGAATCACAGAACATATAGAAAGACATGGTTTAATGGAACAAAGTCAGCATGTCTTTACCCAGGGCAAGTCTTGCCTCACAAATCTGCTTCACTTTTTTGAAGGAGTTAATAAACATGTGGATAAAGGTGAACCGGTAGATATAGTATACTTGGATTTTCAGAAGGCGTTTGACAAAGTTCCTCATGAGAGGCTTCCAGGAAAAGTAAAAAGTCATGGGATAGGTGGTGGATTACAAACTGGCTAAAAGACAGGAAACAGAGAATAGGATTAAATGGATAATTTTCTCAGTGGAAGGGAGTGGGCAGTGGAGTGCCTCAGGGATCTGTATTGGGACCCGTGCTTTTCAATATATTTATAAATGATCTGGAAAGGAATACGACGAGTGAGGTAATCAAATTTGCAGATGATACAAAATTGTTCAGAGTAGTTAAATCACAAGCAGATTGTGATAAATTGCAGGAAGACCTTGTGAGACTGGAAAATTGGGCATCCAAATGGCAGATGAAATTTAATGTGGATAAGTGCAAGGTGATGCATATAGGGAAAAATAACCCATGCTATAATTACACAATGTTAGGTTTCATATTAGGTGCTACCACCCAAGAAAAAGATCTAGGCGTCATAGTGGATAACACATTGAAATCGTTGGTTCAGTGTGCTGCAGCAGTCAAAAAAGCAAACAGAATGTTGGGAATTATTAGAAAGGGAATGGTGAATAAAACGGAAAATGTCATAATGCCTCTGTATCGCTCCATGGTGAGACCACACCTTGAATACTGTGTACAATTCTGGTCGCCGCATCTCAAAAAAGATATAATTGTGATGGAGAAGGGGAATGGAACAGCTCCCCTATGAGGAAAGACTAAAGAGGTTAAGACTTTTCAGCTTGGAGAAGAGACGACTGAGGGGGGATATGATAGAGGTGTTTAAAATCATGAGAAGTCTAGAACGGGTAGATGTGAATCAGTTATTTACTCTTTCAGATAATAGAAAGACTAGGGGGCACTCCATGAAGTTAGCATGTGGCACATTTAAAACTAATCGGAGAAAGTTCTTTTTCACTCAATGCACAATTAAACTCTGGAATTTGTTGCCAGAGGATGTGTTTAGTGCAGTTAGTATTTAAAAAAGGATTGGATAAGTTCTTGGAGGAGAAGTCCATTGCCTGCTATTAATTAAGTTGACTTAGAAAATAGCCACTGCTATTACTAGCAACGGTAACATGGAATAGATTTGGTTTTTGGGTACTTGCCAGGTTCTTATGGCCTGAATTGGCCACTGTTGGAAACAGGATGCTGGGCTTGATGGACCCTTGGTCTGACCTAGTATGGCATGTTCTTATGTTCTTATATTCTTATGTAATAACACAGCTCCCAGAGCTGATCCTTAACATCCCTAACCTCTTCTCTTCTCCATTATGAGTCACACAAGCCTCTAGCAATGCTGTGGTTCATCCGGTGGAGGGAGGTTCAACCTCCTGGATCCCAGGTGCGATAGTGGTATAAGAATAAAAACCGCAAATTTACTATTGTACATGCAGCAAAATGGATTCTCTGACTTCAATGGGGAAATGAACTGTATTTCAGAGAGACACAGAAGTGCTGAATTTCTAACTAGTTGAAATTGTGACAGAATTATCCGATTGCCAAGCAGGCACTGTTTACATAGGCCACTGATAACAGGAGTCTTGTCTTAGCAAACATAGCAGAGAGCACAAGCAAGTCTGTGCGTATATGCTGAATCCATCAAAAGGGGGCTCAGAAAGACAATTTACAGGCCAGGTGTGTATGTTTGAAAAAACAGATCCAAACCTGTCAGCATGGCTCAGTTGTGCCTGGAGACAGGACCCTCCAATCACAAAAGGATTTTTTTTCAGACAGGTCAGTTCTGTCACAGCTCTGTCAGGTGCCTACCTGATGGTCAAGCTGGGTGGGAGGGTTAAGAAGTCTACATGAAGAAGGACCCAATCGGAATTGTACTCATGTCACTAAATTAGTATGCATTAAGCCTCTGAATATGCATACACTGGCTTTTAAAATCTCTGGGGGGAAAGAACTCCACTCACCAGCAAGAAGATGTTCGAGACACTGCTCCCTGCCCTGCCCTGCAACTGCACTGATTGACCAGATCCAGTGTCCTGAAGTGCTGTATGGAAGAGCTGTCCAGCCCTGCTATTGTATCCAGAGTAACACTTGCCGGGGTCTTCCTAAGGAACTAGGCAATAGGGATGTGAATCGTTTTTTGACGATTTAAAATATCGTCCGATATATTTTAAATCGTAAAAAATCGTTAGAGGCGCGATACAATAGGAATTCCCCCGATTTATCGTCAAAAATCGTAAATCGGGGGAGGGGGGAGGGGAAGGGGGAGGGCGGGAAACCCGGCACACTAAAACAACCCTAAAACCCACCCCGACCCTTTAAAATAAATCCCCCACCCTCCCGAACCCCCAAAAATGTTTTAAATTCCTGGGGTCCAGTGGGGGGTCCCGGTGTGATCTTCCACTCTCGGGCCACGGCTGCGATAATAGAAATGGCGCCGGCGCCATTTTGGTTCCTGTCCCCCGACGTCACGAGCGCAGGAGATCGCTCCCGGACCCCCGCTGGACCCCCAGTGACTTTTGGCCAGCTTGGGGGGGCCTCCTGACCCCCACAAGACTTGCCAAAAGTCCAGCGGGGGTCCGGGAGCGACCTCCTGCACTTGTTGCCATATTGCAAAATGGCGTCGGCCGTATGGCCGTATTGCCATATTGCCGTATTGCAAAATGGCGCCGGCCATACGGCCATATGGCCGGTGCCATTTTGCAATACGGCAACGAGTGCAGGAGGTCGCTCCCGGACCCCCGCTGGACTTTTGGCAAGTCTTGTGGGGGTCAGGAGGCCCCCCCAAGCTGGCCAAAAGTCCCTGGGGGTCCAGCTGGGGTCCGGGAGCGATCTCCTGCGCTCGTGACGTCGGGGGACAGGAACCAAAATGGCGCCGGCACCATTTCTATTAACGCAGCCGTGGCCTGAGAGTGGAAGATCACACCGGGACCCCCCCACTGGACCCCAGGTAATTTAAAACATTTTGGGGGGGTTCAGGAGGGTGGGGGATTTATTTTAAAGGGTCGGGGTGGGTTTTAGGGTTGTTTTAGTGTGCCGGTTTTCCCGCCCTCCCCCGATTTACGATTTAAACGATTTTAAAAAAAAAAACAAAACCGGGACGATCAGATTCCCTCCCCCCCCCCAGCCAAAATCGATCGTTAAGACGATCGATCACACGATTCACATCTCTACTAGGCAAGTCCTCTGCCCTCCTTCAGAGGCAAGACCCACAGCTGCTTCAGAGACAGAGGACATGTTCAGCAAAGACTGTCACTTCTCTCACGGCTCACAAACCAGGGATCTTCAAAGTGGTGAGAAGGGGTTAATTTCTGGCTTATTGTCTATGGGCCAGCAAGTTAGGAGTGTTTTAAAATACAAGCAAGTTGCAGCCAAGGTGATGTGTTATGTCTCCTTATTTATTCTTACTTGCTAAACTAATTATCAGAAGTATATTCTATGCTCAGGATTTTTTACCTGTTTCTTGTCTAGCATAAGATGTTTATCTTTTTCTAAATGCTAAGCCTGCAAAGCCTGACAAATAAAAGTCTAATCCTGTGGATAAAACACGTTGTCATTCCTGAATGATTTGGATTGTATTTGGGTATAAGAGATAATAGCACTGCTGACCCTATAGGTATGGGGGAGGGGGACATGAAGTGCAGAGAGGTTCCCCAACCCCTCATATTAGGTACAGTGGGTAGCTCACTCTCAGTCATTAACTCACCCCCAACTCTCTCTCTCTCTCTCTGATCCTCACAAGTGCAGGATCTTCTCAGAGGAAAAGGCATTCTTGAATAAAGTAAGGAGTCAAATGGAGGTGTTCAACTGAAAAGATTTAGTTTAACTTAAAAATCAAGATCCAGGTTACGATCGCAAAAATCATGAACAGTAAAATAAACATTATAATGAAAGCAGTGGTCTCTTTCTTTATCCATGGTGCATCCTCTGTTCACTCTTCTTTCTTTATCTGAACCAGTTTCCATTATCCCTTCCCCACAGAGGGTGGAAAAATTCTCTTCAATAACCAGCATGAGACAAGGGAAAAATCCCCTTGCTGCAAAACTTGAAAACCTCTTGAAAACCCACTTCCCCATGTCTTTACCCTTGCTGTTAACTGGGCACAAAGGTGAAAACCAGGAACTCGGTCCTTCAAGACATGGGGGATATGCCCCTCCTTTCAGAAAGTGGTGAAAAGATCAGGATAGGGAAAAAACCCTCCCTTCTCAACCCCTCTCACTCTTCTAATCCTCAAAAACGTTTCACTTGTGTTCCAAAAGAATCGATAACTTCTCCGCCACAACTCCCCTCTTCCTGGTCAATCAATCGAGGGAGAAGAAAGCCTTTTGCACAAGCTCGGAGGGGTGGAATTTATACCTCTGAGACCATCCCAAAAACTGAATGGAATAAAAAGGCTGAGAAGGGTTTCACTATGGAAAAAAAAACCTCAATAGTTGAAAAGCAAGGGTAATATTAGTGCCAGTGGCAAGGGCCTGTTGCATTTTGAATTTAGAAAGTTCATGTGTAAATGGTTTCCTCATCCTCTGTCTCTTTCAAGTAAACATAAAATCGCTTCCACGTGTACTTTTACGCATACACACATCCCCTCCCACCCCTGGCAGTAATTTTTAAAAGGCCTATATATATGTGTGTAAAACGGCATTTGACGCAGGTAAATACTTTTACTTATTTATTTATTTTAAAATTCAGTCCTTTAGTTTATCTTTTAGAGTGCACACTAACATCACATGCCTGGTATTGATGCTACATTTTAATGGGCAGGCTAAAATACTGAGTTCATTGCCAGTTAAATGCCATTTTAGCATTCATGATAAAGTTTTTAGTGAGTGAATGCTAAATGTATAGATTCCTTTGTGACTATGGGGGAAATGCTTAGTTCATCAGACTCGAAATGTTATTTAAAATAGTCTTTCAACTGTTTATTGATAGGATATGTAATAACTCTTTTAAAGTTTCCAGTCTTTGAATCTTAAGAACATAAGAAGTTCCAGGCTGGGTCAGGCCAAAGTCCATCGAGCACAGCATTCTCTGTCAGTCTGGGTCACACGTACCTGTCAGATCCCAAATAGTTGATCTGTTTCTTGTAACTCACGCCCAAGGATAAGCACTGATTTTCCCAAGTCTACCTGGCTAATAACTATTTATGGACTTTTCCTTCAGGAACTTGTCCAACCCTTGTTTGAACCCCATTATCTTAGATCTCTTGACCACATCCTCTGACAACAGATTCCATTGATTGTGCACTGAGTAAAAAAAATACTTCCTCTGATTTCTTTAAATCTGCCAGTTGCTAGTTTCATGGCATGCCCCCTAGTCCTAATGTGGTTTAAAAGGGTAAGTAACTATTCCCTATTTATCTGTTTCACCCTACTCATTATTTTATATATTTCAATCATATTCTCTCTCAGTAGTCTCTTCTCCAAGCTAGAGAGCCCTAACCTGTTTAGATTTTCTCCATAAGGTAACTTTTCTATCCCCTTTATCATTTTTGTGGCTTTTCTCTCTACCTTTTGTATGATTGCTATGTCTTTTTTAAGATGGGATGATCAGAACACAATACTCAATATGATTGCAGCACTGATCTTTACAAAGGCCTTATGATATTCTCAGTTTTGTTCTCTAATCCTTTCCAAATAATTCCTAACATTCTATTTGCCTTTATGAACAGAAAAATGTTTTTGAATATGAAAAATGTTTTCATTTAGAACCCTAGATTTACCATTCTCAAGTTGCATCTGTACTTCTTTTGTCTTTCCACTTGTAGCCTCATAGATAAATCCCAATTCTGTATAATCATATCCTGTTGGGTCACTTCTCCAAAGATAATGTAATCCTACGTCCAGGAGCGGGATGCACTCTGGTGGGGCCATAAAAGAATCTGAGCTTGACTCTTTGGTCTGGATCCCAGGCTAGCTTGAGCACTGTCTCTTTTTTCCCCAGGTGTGAGTTCTTTGCTGGATGAAAGGAAAGGTCTTCCTTTCAGGGCTCCAAGTGCTAAAGGTGGGTGATAACTCTTTATATTCCTGGGAGAGGAGGACCCAGTTTCTGATTCCCACTGTGGGCTATACATGCCAAAAAAAAAATTCTGAACTCAGTAGAGTTTCCAAACCAAAAGTTTACTGATGGTAAGCGAATGCCGGTATAGAAAAACTTAAAATAAATAATAAATAAATAAATGAGTATTGGCACAAACAACTTAGGGCCTTATTTTCTAAGACTATCGCAGGCTTGCACTAACAGCCAAGCCTACGATAGCTAGCGAAGGTAGCGCATGCCTGCGCTACCTACATTGGGGCAGAGTCGACCCCGGAAGAGCAGGAGTCGGGGCGTCACCGGGGCCGACTCTGTGAGGACAGCGCGGACAGCGAAAAGGTAAGGAGCCTTTTCGCTGCCTATTTCACGCCCAATAACTACACCTTTTATGGTGTAGTTATTCGGCGCGACGCCGGCAGAGATCGCACCGCGGTGGTGCGATCGCTGCTGGCTAGCGCAGGACCGCCCCCCCGTTTCGCCCCCCGCCCCCTCTGACCACCAGATTTTCTAAGTTTTGCGAACTTAGAAAATCCAGCCCTTAGTCCTTAGCTCAATCTGTGCAGGTGTTGTCCTTGCAGGGACCCGGAATATCTCCATCATCCAGGGTGTGGAATAATGAAGTATCAGGGGGTACCCTTAGTGTGGCAAGGATACCCCTCTACACCTGGACCCAAGGTGGCAAACAATCTTAGAACAGAATGTTCAAAATCCCTCTCTCTCCCCAGTTAAGACTCCGGGTGGACATTCTCGAGGATGTCAAAAAAGTTCTTACTTACAGTTTGTTTAGTTCTCTCGTTCTTTTACTTGTCCTCTTGATCCCAGATGGGAGGGATCATCCTAGGAACAGCAGCTCTTGGTGTTCTTCTCAGGTAGGAAGGGACAGCCAAAACTCTTCCACCTGGTCACAAAACCATAGTCTCTTCTCATTGAACTGAAATTGCCACTGGAAGGTCCTGGCATTGGGTCACCACTTTCCTCTGTCCTCACTGAGGTGCAGAAGGGCAGGTCTTCCCTAGGCTGGGACTCCCAGTGAGATGGTTCCCTGTTCCCTAGGCTTCCTACAAAATAGAATTTGATAAACCCAAAAACAGGGGCCAGAGGGAAATTCTACCCAGTCAGAGAGTGAACTGGAAAGAAAACTCACCTGACCCTGATCAGGATGCCCATGCTGGGTGAGCCTGGTTCCTCTGATTGGACCTGAAAATCCAACGGAAAAACCCAGCTCCTTTCCACCTCCTAACCTTAAGCAAACCAAGAATACTGCCCACAGACTCTCTGCAGAGAGGTGCTTAAAAGAACTTCCCAGGGGGCCGGCCATTCCAGCACCCTCAAAGGGAGGGGTTGCATTTGAATGGTATCCACCTCCATCACTAACCTATACTGCACTTTCTAGAATAAGGATTCACCCAGGGCTTACTGGTAACCTAACAGTAAGGTCCATTATAATACCATTCCCAGTAATGCAAGCATCTTGTCATATGAGAATTCCTCCAAACCACTTATTAATTTCTTCTCACTGATATGCCTTTCCAGGCTTTTCAGTAATATTCCTGAAGTATTTTTACTCACTACAAATCACAAACCAAAATCTCCATATGGAACCTGACATGGGTTTTTTATGCCTTGTCAGCCACAGTTTGGTAGTTACACATGCTTATGCTTTTCTTTGTGATTATCCTGCTAGAAATTATTGTCTCACTGAGCTTGTTAATTGCCCACTAGTTGCTACTACCTGAATATTTAACCATGTATTTATGTCCATTATAATTCAAATTTGTTTTAATGAGCTAATCCCCTTGTTTATAAGTATTGTTTTGCAGATTCTCACCACTAATCATCATGCTATCAATTATTTTAGTCATGTTTAAATACTACTAGATTATGATTCCTGACTTTTTACCTATGTAGCAAGCTACTAGAAACCATGTTCCTTCCCCCATGAGCTTATAATATATTGAAGCCTTACAATGTGGGCCAAGCTGTGTCTGGATCTGAGTGATGTGTTTTGGATCTGCCCAAAAGGGGTTTTCAACCCTGCAGAGATTGCAAGCCACCACAGCCAAGATGAAGGAATATAAAAATACATCAAAACCCCTGTGTGCTCCCCTGTGAATGACAAATGTTCTGCAAGAACCAGCATCTAGCACTCACAGTGTTAACAAATTGGGAAAATCTGTACTGTTTAGCCTTCCCAGAGAATAGCACTAAATAGCCAGTAGAGGAGGAAGCCAAAGGAATGCTGGGAGACCATTTAAGGTAGAAAAGGCGCAACTTGGCTGACTCTGTGTGTGTGTGTGTGTGTGTGTGTGTGTGTGTGTTTGTGTGAGGGGGGGGGGGGGGGGCGGGGACGACCAGGAGTTGGAACCAGGAGCCAGGAAGAGAGGATTACATCTGGCAGCTCTGCAATCAGTTTTTCTGCTGAAGAGCTAATTATCAAGAGGGAGAGACATAAGTTTGCACTCTGAGGAAATAGACAGACAGACAAATGTTCTTGCTTCATAGCTGAGTTATATGTAAAATCCCAACAAGGGACAGAGAAGCAAAGAGCTCAGAGGCTGATCAACTTCCTTTCCAGAGATATCCAGGCCCAGGAGCATATGGCTGGATCACCTATGTAAGAGACTGAGTTAATTAATCCAAACTTTGCACAGAGAGTATTTTAGAAGAGGAGGGAGAAAGTTTATTTGATTGCCTTTTGTCCACAAATTCAGTATCTCATCTTAATTGCTTCAATCTTTCAGCTATAATTTAGCTGGATAAAAAAGGGGCATTCCAGGGAAGGGTTTAGTTATCTGGTTAATATAGCCGAATATCAAGTATATCCGGCTATCTTAACTAGATAACTTTAGACCTGCTCCAGAGGTGGCTTAAAGTTATCCTTTTACTTAACTGAATATTTTTAAAGATATCCGGTTAAATAGCACTGTCATTTTACCCCATGCCCCCAAAAAAACAATGTGATGGCATTCCATTTGTGAGCCTACCCACATAAATAATGTGCCCTGTGCCCCTCATCCATAAAAAAAAGCTCTGATTCTTCTCCCCAACCCCCGGCCCTTGCCCAGTCTCATATCAAAGACACCAATGGAATGAACCCTCACCCCTGCAAACATCAAAGACCATGGATCACCTCCCCCCACCCCGGACTCCTCTGGACTTCCACCCCCCCCCCCCCCCCCCCCCACTTGCTAACATGCTGCAAGCCCCAGCTGCAGGGTCTCTCTTGCTTCCAGTTGCAGGCTCTTCCCGGCACTTCTTTCCAGCTCCCACAGCCAACTCGAGCAGTGGGGCCAGACTCTTCATGGCCCACGTGGGCAGCAGCAGCAGTAGAAGATGGGCCACATGGTGCAGGCTCCAGTACTGGGCCAGTTTCACTTCTGGCCTCCTGGTCTTCTTTCACCTCTGGCCTCCTGGTCTTTCATGGGACAGGACCTACATCTAGGTCAACTTTCTCCTCTTGGCGCCAGTTGCACATAGCATCTGGGAGACTGCTCAAAGAGGTAGACAACACCAACAGCCATCTCAGGAGTGTAGATCTCCGGGTGGCAGAGGCTTCTGCCAGATCAGGGAAACTTTTGTTTCCCTGATCTGGCAGGAAGATCCTGCTGCTCAGTGGCACTAAAACAGATATCATCTCAGAGGCTTTCCTCCAGTCAGCTGCTTCCTCACAGCTGATGTCAAGATCTACAGAGGCTCTTGCACCAGGAATGAAAACTTCTCCTCCCCCTGGTAAGTGTCCTTGGGCTTTTTCCTCTTCTACTCTCCCTCTCCCCAGAGCAAGCATAGCGGCCATCTTAGTCCATTGAAATCAACAGGGCCAAAATTGCACATTTTCCTCCAAATAGTCTCTTAGCTAATAAAAATCTGAAATTTTCACAAAAATAGTTTGGAACACCAAATCTTCCCTCCCCTTCAAGTCCATTGTTCAGCTATCAGTTTTGTAATCCCCTTTCACATTGGGGTCACCTTTGGTAGCTGTAGGGGTAGTAAAAGACCTTCCTGCAGGCCCAGAACCAGATGTAAACAAAGTTCATACTAATTGGGAACCAGTGAAAGCTGGGAGGTCCCAGGGGAGATGTACACAAAAAAACAACCACTGTCCACAACTGGATGATGTTCCAAACAGAGAAAATAATTTATTTTTTACAGATCAAAGTCCAGAACTTTAGAATAAATTAAGAAATACAGTCCAGCACTTAATATCTAAGGCAGCTTCTCATTCAAGTCACAAAATCCTTCACAGATGTTACTCATAGTTTAGTCCTAATCATTGCAGCAGAAAATCCTCTAGATATTTTACCCTTTCAAGCTCCCCAAGTTTCTCTTCCTTGAGACGCAGTGAAAAACATAGTCAAGAAACCTTTGCTTCTTACAACACTTCTGCAACTGTGGGCTTCCCCAGACAGATTCAGTGTCCCCATGGACTTGGGGTCCTTATTGGTAGATCTTTTTAATATAAGCTTAGGAGGGAAGAGGACTGCTGCATTGGGCAGGGACTTTTTTAATGTACAAGGTGGGGAATGAGAGGAGAAAGAGGACCTTTTGGCAGGAGAATATTTTTATTTTTAAATATAAAGAGTCAGTAGAGAGAACAAAGTGGTCCCTCTATGTATGTGTGTATATGTGTGTGTGTGTGTGTGCATGTGTATATGTGTGTATATATGTCTATGTGTGTGTGTGTGTATATATATATATATATATATATATATATATATATATATATATATATATATATATATATAAAATATGTGTGTGTATACGTGTGTATTTGTATGTGTGAGTATATGTATGCATGTCTGTGTGTGGTGTGTAAGGGGTAAAGGAGGTATTAATATTGATACAGGAGGAAATTTCACATGGGAAGTAGGAAGGGATTGATATTTTTAATTTTTTGAATTTAAAGAAGACTTAGCCAGGCAGTACCTGATTTTCAGCACTAACCAGCAAAGGTTAGCAGAGAAACCAGCCATACTAAATCTAGCCAATTAAAATTTGAGGGTCTAGATTTAGATGAATTTTCAGCTGAAACCTAGCTGACTAGGTTCAGCTGAAAATTTGCCTACAAATAAGTGATTAAAATTGGCTTGTTACATTGTCTGCTTGTACTCAACTTCCTAAAGCTTTGTACTGGCTGCAAAGATTTTGTCAACATGATGATGACAGCCAAATTCCTGCTGGAGAAAGTCTGCTGAGCAACAGTATCCTTTCATGTTATCTTCACTCATGCACATCTGGTGAGAACTGACCATTTTCAAGAATTCCATTTATGGGCATTATCATCAGCACAACATTGCTGCCTGCATGTCCTACCATCACCTTAAACTCAACATGGCCAAGACAGAGCTCCTTATCTTTTCTCCCAAGCCTACTTCTCCTCTTCTTCCTTTCTGTGGATAACACCGTAATCCTTCCAGTCCCTTAATCTTCAACTCCTCTCCCTCCTTCTCTACATACATCCTGAAATACTGCTAAAATGTACTGTTTCTTTCTCTATAACTTCACCAAAACGCAGCCCTTCGTTTCTGAACACACTACCAGAACCCTTATCCAAACTCTCATCATCTCTTGCTTAGACTATTGAATCCTGCTCCTCATAGATCTACCAGTGAGCCATCTCTCTCCACTACAATACATCCAAAATTCAACTGCATGTCTTATCTTTCACCAATGTTGCTACACCCATATAACCCCTCTTCTCAAGTCATTAAATTAACTTCCTATCTGTTTCCGCATACAGTTAAAGCTCCTCATTTCTTACTCATCTTCACTTTGCAGCTCCTCATAGCCTCTCTTCTCTTATCTCTCTCTACACCCTTTCTTGTGTACTTCGCTCATCAGGCAAGTCACTCCTATCTATGCTCTTCTCCTCTACCACCAATTCCTGACTCTAAGCTTTCCACCTGACTGCACTATATGCTTGGAATAGACTTCCTGAACTGGTGCATCATGCTCCCTCTCTTGCCTTATTTAAATCGTGTCTAAAAACTCACCTTTTTTGTTCTGCTTTTCAATTTTAACCCTCGATTGTCCCACTTACAGCCTAATTAATTTTTAACGATTGTCTTAATAAATGAAATTTCTCAAATCTATTTTACCCTATTTGTTTGTCTTGATTAGATTGTAAGCTCTACAGAGCAGGGATTGTCTCTCATATAAGTTTTGTATAGCACTGCATACATTAAGTAGCACTATAGAAGTGTTAAGTAGTAGTAGTAATAGTATTAGTACAAGCAGTAGAGTACAACAATGAGCACAACAGAGGCAGAGGAAGCAAACCATTAGCCATGGTAAGGCCAAGGCCAGAACATGTTCCAGACATAGATAGGCGAGCTTCCATAGTCTGAACGGTGGCCAGCTTATGGAACATTAGTTTGCTGATAGCTTCAAGAAGTCAACCTCCAGACATGCATGTACAAAGAGATCATACAAGAGAATTCCTGCATGTGAAACTATATGAAATTATCATTCATGCAAACTGATAGTTATTCCTTACAAGCAAGCTGAGCCAACATACTTCACCAATTTCTGAGAGCAGTAGTATCTGATGTTTCAGTTTAAGGCTAAAGCAGAAGAATTCAAGGCTGAGTTGGAAGAGGAGAAAATCCTATTCATTTGGGAAGCTAGGCATAGAAAGACATTTCTGTGTGGAGCTGACTTACCATAAGAACATAAGATATGCCATACTGGGTCAGACCAAGGGTCAATCAAGCCTAGCATCCTGTTTCCAACAGTGGCCAATCCAAGTCACCTGGCAAGTACCCAAACATTAAACAGAATTCAAGCTACTATTGCTTATTAATTAATAGCAGTTTATGCATTCCACTAGGAATTTATCCAAACCTTTTTTAAACACAGTTACACTAACTGCCATAACCACATCCTCTAGCAATGAATTTTACTGAGTGAAAAATATTTTTTTTTAAATGAGCTACCTCGTAACTTCATAGAGCGCCCCCTAGTCCTTCTATTATCTGAGAGAGTAAATAACTTATTTACATTAGCCTGTTCAAGTCCTTTCATGATTTTGTAGACCTCTATCATATCCCCCCTCAGTTGTCTCGTCTCCAAACTGAACAGCTCTAATTTCTTTAGCCTTTCCTCATAGGGATTCTTGAGTTTCTTATACCAGAGTTGTTTTTTCTCTGGTCCCATTGTATTCTACATACTAGTCTGGTGACCATGACATGATCAACAGGTCTTCGAAAGTGGAAACAGATTTGGTTGTCCACCACTCTTAGGTATTGATTCAATGCTGATGCCACATCTGAAACCCACCCAAAATGGCAAATGTCCAAGATATTCATGGTGCCCCCAGACCTCAATTCCAGAAGCAATCCTCAGATAATTTGGTGACTAAACCTGCATTTTTAGGACCTGTCCTCCCACACAGAAACCCAAAGGGGATGGAGCCTGTGACCGCAGGCTTAGTACCCATGCTCACTGCACTTTGAAGATCACTGCTGGAGGCAAGGTCCAGGTGGAGAAGGTAATGATGGCAGCAGTGGGGTGGGGGTGGGGCACCTTCCAAGATCTGGGACAGGATTTCAGGATTGTGGGAGGACAGGACATTTTATTTATTTACTTACTTGCTTACTTTTCTGCTTCTCCCTCCCTCCCCCAAAAAAAGGTTTTTCTGTTCTAGAAATAGTAGGCCTGTGCATAAATCCATGCCTATCTCCAAGGCTGTTCTCCTATTCTGTGTCAGTGAGAAAAAAGCTTAGTGAATCGGGCCCTAAATGACTTTAGCTTGTGTTAATGCAGACCCTATTTTTGTATCTTTTATTTCAAAAAATTTAAGAATACATATGCCTCTAGGTCTTTAGAAGTGTGCTAAGATAGTCCCATCTCATAACTCAAATTCCAGTGCATGGGGAAAGGATCCCACTCGGCAACTAAAGAGTTATCTGACGAGATCTGTAGAGCCGAAAATTGTCCCCCACTGAGTGGGGTAAATATAGCCACCCAGTTTCACTAGGCCTTGAATTTACCCAGAGAGAAAAGGGGCATTCTGGAGGTGTAGTTAGGTCAGGAGAAGTAAAATACCTACAGTACTGGAACATAATCCTCTTTGAAGTGCCTTGAAGTAGAATATAAATAAATAAAATAACAAATAAATAAATCAAATGCATGTGCTATATAGCACCTTGCTTTCACTGTTAGGCATTCTTTTTGCATCTCAAAGATTTTGCACCATATTTATTGCAAAAACAAGCCACAAACTAATATTGATGAACAATATTGTAGTTTAACAATTTGGTAATAATATGATGTACTTTTAAATGTAAGTGTATTTTTCTTTTATGTAATTGTAACCCTTACTTGGGGGTACTAATCCCAAGAGCACACAAACAAATTTATTTTTCTTCGGGGCTGGGCTGGCTAGCAATTTACTCCCATGCTTAACTCTTTATCCCAGGGGGATTCTTTTTATGGGGGAAGCTCTGACTTATGGCCCAGACCAAGAGGCTTCCAATCACAGGTGGGAGGGGCTGATGAGGAATGGAAGGCACATGATATTAAAGTTCTCTACAGGGAGCTAGTGACATCTAGTAGCCAACCCATAGGGGTGCAACATAATTTTGTATATTAGCATGAATTTTTGATGCATTTTATGTTACATTTTATTTATTTTAAATATATGTAGACCACTTGATCCAAAGTTTTGTATTAAGCAGTAAACAATGATACATAAACATTGTAAATCACAGTAATAAACCAGTAGATAATTTATTTATATTCTGCTTTTTAACACTTCAACATTAAGGTACTGAAGGTTTTCCCCTATCCCCAGAGGGCTTACAATTTAAGAGCCTCATTTACTTAGCATTTTTCCCATAAACACAGAATGAGAGAAAAGCCTTAGTAAATAAGGTCTAAGTTTATACCTGAGACAACTGAGGGTAAAGTGATATGTCCAAGATTACAAGGAGCAGCAGTGGGATTTGAACATAGGATGGTAGCCCACTGCTCTTACCACTAGACTACTCCTCCATTCCTTAGCACACATAAAAAACTAGCTTATTGATTTTAAACTAACAATCATGATTTTGCATTCATAAATTCAATGTTATGATACTGAATTTTACTCATTTTATTGTACACTTCTATGATGGTATATATTGATTTGCAGTATATTAAGTATGTTAATAAATAATAACTTGGGTCTCCAATCTGCATCACCCTAAAAATCCTTTTATCAGGTTAATCTCCTAACTGGCAGGGCTAATAGAATTCATTTATTTTATTTATTTGTATTTTTCTATACCGGCATTCACGGAGTTCGTATCATGTCGGTTTACATAAAACAAGGGGTGAGAAATACATTATAACGTAAATAACTAATAACATAAGAGTATACATTAAAAGTAAAACAAGTGCATGGAAGAAGAAGTTACAATAAAACGAGGGTCATTCTAACTGGGATTAGAGTTAGAGGAAAGATAAAAAGTTTAACAAGAAGTAAAACATTGTAGTGATTGGTAGATAGTGACTGTTTCAGTTTAATAGGAAATGTTCAGTAATGCTGCATTTGATGGTATTGAATCTTTAAGGGTCCGGAAATGCTTTCATGAACAGCCATGTTTTCAGTCTTTTCCTGAAGGTTAGAAGACATGGTTCCTGTCTTAGTTCTAGGGGGATGGAGTTCCACAGTGGGGGACCTGCTGTGGAGAAGGCCCGATCTCTCAATGTTATATGTTGGGTGGTATTGTTGTGTGGTACCTGTAGATATTCTCTATATGCTTCTCTGATGGGTCTGTTGGAGGAGTGTTTTTTAAGAGCTATTTGTAGATGGAGTGGAGCCAGTCCATGGATATTCTTGTAGATTTGCATCAATGGAGACCTGCATGGTCTCCAGACTGCAAGAAAAAAAATCCAATAGTTATAGACTAAATGAAGGACTCTGGCTGTACCAAAAAAAAAAATATATATATATATATATATATATATATATAGGAACTGAAGAATTAATCTCTTGAGCAAGCTTCACTTCTAGCCTGTGACTAACAGGCAAGTGACTTATCTCAGTGTTACTATCAGATAGTATTCAAAGGTGGGAGAGAAGAAAAACAAAACAAATTGATGTCACATTGATCACTGCCCTCTATGTATGTTTGTATGGTGGTGGAGAGCAAGATGAGATAGCAGAAACTTTGAATAAATTAGCTCTCTTGAAATTTGTGCAAATTTACACTGAAGACTTACAGTATAAGTAAGCAGGAACTTTTCAAAGGAAGGAAGAAATGGCAAACAACATCACTGAAATTTTCATTACATGCAAATGTAAAACCTGAACTGAGTCATAAAATGTAGCAAAGTCTACAGGATTTATTGAAGTAATCCAATACATTCTTTCCATGCTGCTGCTTCATAACTATAGAAAAACTAGTCCACAACTGCATGGCAACTTAAAAGAGCACATTTTATAACTCCATGAGCTATATGTGCATATCTTGCCATTACTCCTGGAGGGAGGGATGGATTTAGTATAGACAGGTGGATCCACCTTCCTGCCCTTGGCTGCTGGAGGGTTGTGCTATTGTCCTCCTACACGGCTGTGTGTTTCCAGGGGTTACTGGTAAGTGTTAATCCAGTTCCTAGACTAGTGTTAATACATTCTTGATCTGAGCTCTGTGTTTCCTGTTGGCTGAATACTGAAATGGTTATCTGTTAATAATTAAGTTTTGTTATTCTGTACACAGTTGGCTTTTGCAGAGAATACTGGTGGTCTGATGTCACTATAGGGTTATATATACTGTGATGCCAGTTTTTCACCATCTCCATCTGCTGGTAGAGGTGCATAACCTACTTGTTCTGGATCCACCTGTCTATACTAAAGGAAAGGAAATTATCGGGTAAATAGTAATTTCTCATTGTGGTAAACACCAGGTGCCACAGATCTTTTCCACACTCTCCTCAGGAATAACTCCAGGTCCATTCCTCCACCAGGACTTAAAATAGTCCACCCATGCTTTCAAGTTGAAAGTCATCACTCCTCTTAGATGACATATACTGAGCCCTTGGGCCCTAGAATACTGAGGAATGTTGGAAAAAGTAAAACCTTAATAAGTGGTAACCGAAAATAGAGAAAGGAAAGATGGAACAGCTTCCTCCTCGAAAAACAAAAGCTTTCCAAAAAGACATAGCAAGGTTCGGCAAGAGCACCCTTTCTATTTCCACATGCTCAGACCTCATCCTTAGAAGTGCAAGGGTCCTTTCCTATGAAACAAAGGAAAAGAGGACACAGCATATTAACATGCTGCCCATACAAGGGATAACTAAAAAGCCACAGACTAAAATAGTGGCATGGGTTTTCTTTACATATTTTAGGGACACCCCTATTCAGGTCCCCACATGGTGCAGCTAAACCCATAATAATACTACTCCTGTTGCCTGTGATAAATGGGACAATCCTCTCTAGCAGATATCCTTTAGGCTCTCTACATTTATGTGTGAGTTGCATAGCAGAAAATTGGAGGTGGAGGTTGTGTAGGTAATGAGTGATGGTGGTGTTATAGTTGCTATAGGTGAGTATGTTATAAAAGATATCTTCTTGTACCCTCTCCATGCCACCCTCTCCTACCAACATGTCATACCTCCACCAGCAAAGTAGATAGTGCAATTGGTAGGCAGAGGAGAAATGGTAGGACAGGCAGTGGCTACAGTGAAAAACTGCATGCTCATAGCTGCTACCTCCACCAGGTCTTTGGTTGGCAGAGCCTAGGGATCTTTGTCAGTAACTTGACTCCACTGTCAGGTTCCTACATGTCTTCAGCTGATGGGGGCCTGGAGATCCGCATCAATCATTCTGCTTCCATTACCACAGATCCTCATTTTTGTCTTCGCATTGCAGGGACCTGCGAACTCCATTAATCAGGGCTTACAGTTTCACGAATCATGTATTCAAAAAAGAGGATAAAAAAATCCAAATAAATAAATTGATGTTAACAACTCGCCACAACAATTTCAGTTCTAAAGCCCAGAAAGTAATAGTATAATAGTGTAAATCCCACTAGCTTACACCATAGGTTTAGAATGTAGAAATTTCCAGCAATGTAAGTTTCCAGTGGTAGTAGAGTTTATCAGTGTCATAACTTCAGTCCCATTCCAAACAGGGTGGGTCTCTGTGTAAAATTATATACAGTAGATGTCTTCATGAGAAAGAGCATGAGTTAATGCTCTGAAGGAGTGGAGAAAGGCAGCAAAGGTACAGGCCTCCAGCTAAGGTAGCCAGATAAGTAGCCTTGCCCTGGAATGCCTCTTAGCAGTCTGTCCCTTAACACACAGCTGAGAGATGGAGTTATTTTTGTGGCCCCTCCCACAATAGGGTAGAGATATCAAAATTCAGTGCCACTTAGTCGGATACGTTTTTTGGACTTATCCAGCTAAGTTGCGCTGTTTGAGTAATTGGCTGCATTGAGCAGCTGCCACTTAACTGGATTATGTATCCACAAACTAAAGGAGAGGAGAGGCTGGAGCAGAGAATAGAACAATATGTGATAACATAAAACCCGCCTTATATAGCTATAGCAAGTATTGCATTTAAAATCAGTGCATGCACAGTTACATAGTGCATTAGGATTCTTATACTCTATAGCAAAGACAGACAAATGGCATTATAGAAAAAGGAAAGAAGATTTTATTATCATGGAAAAGTGAGGAAAATTGGGTTGCAAAATATAAAAGAAAAATCGCTAGCCCTACACTGTATCACAGTTCAGTTCGTTGCAAAATATTTCAAACTCCCACCTAAATTCTGGCCATAATTATAGCATAGGTTCTCAGTTAAGTCTGACATGAGTTCTGTTTTCCTTTTCTTTATATAAGCTGCTTCACTGTGTGCTTGATGAAGCCGATGCAGATGCTTGAGATCCTGTGATCATTTCAGCTGCAGTGTCCACTTGCTTCAGGAGAACGGAAGTCCAGGTTCTCACAAAAAAAAAAAAAAAAAAAATCTCCCCTCTACTCTGTATAAAATCATGATAAATCTTCTGAATTTCCCTGCAACTAAGTCAGCCTGATACTGCAGATACTATTCTAAATACTGTCCTTCTAGCTATAAATGAAACAAAAGGTCAGGAAATACTGGAAACTCATACTCTTTTCCCTCACTACAAAATAACAAATCACTACTTTCTCGGCACTGCTATATAATTACTATTCTACACACTATGGCTGTGAGGAATGCTCCCATATATTTGCAACTGCTCTTTCCTTTGTGGTAGCAGCCATATGGCTGGGGTAGGAACCTCAACTCATTGCTATGTCCTTCTGTCTTTTCCTCGCTCTGCCTTTCTGACTGTACACAAAAGACAACCTTTCTTTTATACCTAATTTTAAAAAGTTCATTAGCAATCGAACCCCTGCTCCTCATTAGCTCTGGTCTGGAATTACACCCCAAGTTCTGATTCCAAGAACTGCCATAGGTCCATTCAACTCAAAATCTTCCATCTGCGGAAATATCCATTTAATCCTAGCAATTGTAGCCAGGTCCAATTGGTGTCACTGCAGTTCAGGGATAATACCACTGGCTTCCAGCCATAGCACCCCCCTCCCATAGTGGAGCCAGAGGATAATTTAACATTTGCATATGTGAGAAATGTTAATCCTGTTTCTTAAACAGTTCAGGCAGTCTTTTAAACTTAAGCAAAATGCTTTATTAGCGAGAGATGTAAGAAAGCACTACAGAATTTTATATAAAAACTAAATAAAATCAATCAGGCAAATAAAGTACAAGATAAGATTCTGTAGGGACTAATATTCAATCTGTTATACTGCCCAGCCAAAATGTTAGCAGAAGTGAATACCAGACACTGATTATCTGTTTCAGTCACACCTTTATACATTTTCCTGTCTTGAATACACCAGCATTTCTTCTTTGACCATATAAGGTATTTCCTCTGCCTTTATTTGTAAATCACTTTCTTATGTCCTGAGTACACATCCATCACAGTGCTTGATATCTATGTGTTACTTGGCATATGCATTAGAGATGTGAATCGGAACCGGAATCTGATCGGTTCCGGTTCTGATCCAAATCTTAAAAATTTTATCGCCCGGCCCGATTGGATTTTTGATTATCGGCTGCGCCCAATCCGATAATCAAAAAACCCTCCCCCACCCTCCTGAACCCCCAAAAAAGGTTTTAAAATTACCTGGTGGTCCAGTGGGGGTGCGGGGAGCGATCTCCCGCTCTCGGGCCATCGGCTGCCACTAATAAAAATGGCGCCAATGGCCCTTTGCCCTTACCATGTGACAGGGTATCCGTGCCATTGGCCGGCCCCTGTCACATGGTAGGAGCACTGGATGGCCGGCGCCATCTTTAACCATGGTGTCGGCCATCCAGTGCTCCTATCATGTGACAGGGGCTGGCCAATGGCACGGATACCCTGTCATATGGTAAGAGCAAAGGGCCATCGGCACCATTTTTATTAATGCAGCCGATGGCCCGGGAGTGGGAGATCGCTCCCCGCACCCCCACTGGACCACCAGGTAATTTTAAAAAGTTTTGGGGGGGTCGGGAGGGTGGGGGAGGCTAAGGGGGTCAGTTTAAAGGGTCGGGAGGGGTTTTTTTTATCGGGCCATCGGCGCCATTTTTATTAGTGGCAGCCAAATTGGCGCCGATGGCCCGAGAGCGGGAGATCACGCCGGGACCTCCCACTGGGCCACCAGGTAATTTAAAACATTTTGGGGGGATTCGGGATTCGTTTTAAAGGGTCGGGGTGGGTTTAGGGGTTGTTTTGGTGTGCCAGTTTTCCCACCCTCCCCCGATTTACGATTTTTCACGATAAATCGGGGGAATTTCTATTGTATCGCGACTCTAATGATTTTTGACGATTTAAAAAATATCTGATGATATTTTTAAATCATCAAAAAACGATTCACATCCCTAATATGCATATCTTAACAAAGGAAGTCTCCTGATTGTTCAGAGTCTGAGGTTCAATACACAATCAGCATTTCCTCATTAGGAACAGAGAAACAATACACAACTTATTACTCCTCAGAAGGACTTCTGTAGGCTTCAAAAGAAAACGTTTGCATTGGCCTTTCTCTGTCTCAACTAACAAAAGGCATTGCCAAGTAATTCACATATCACCATTTGCCTTTACTTCAAACAGAGAGTGAATAGGGATTCTCCCCTTTGCAATTTAATTCACCTTTGCTACTCAGAGCAAGAACAATATCTTAAGATTCTGGCTTACACTAGTAAGGTACTAGAAATAAACAGTTTTGAGCTGCAGTCTATTTTTTTTGTCCAAGTGCATCCTTGGGAGGATGGGGAAGACTGGGAGTCTTTACCAAAGGACTGCAGTAATTGCAGGTATGCAAACAATCTGGGATTGCATGAGCAGAGCCTATATTTATTGTAGGAAATTCTTGTAGGCAAGGGAGGTCAGAATGGACCCTTGGGATTTATTCTATTGGTCTGTATTTTTGAATTTTCTTGTTTGGCCTGTGAATTTAAGGGGAGAATCCAAAGTCTGACCTTGTGGATTCTTTTGTTTTCTACAATTTTTTTATTCTCCAGTAAACACTTTATTTTGGAATAGCACATTTTTATGAAGTGTCATCTTTTAATTGAATGTGTGTGGATGCTCTTTAGTCTTACAGCACTGAACTGTCCTTCACTAGAAGAATCCTGATCTGGGCCTGCAGCCAGTTTTTTCCCCTACTCTGCAGTATTTGAAGGTGGCCCCTTGCCTGGTTCAGGGGGTTACAATAGTATGACGCTGGTATACATAAACTGAATTTTATGAACAAAACACAGTGTTCGTCATCCTTCTTTGGAACAGTGTGTTCAATTCTGCCCAGCACATCATATGATGAATGTTTGAGAAACAGGAAAGATAAAACAGACCATTATGGCAATCCAAAGCTCAGAGTCAATGAACTATAACAAAAGACTATACACTGGGGTACACACATTAGAAAGAAGGAAGAGTATTAACTTGCTTTACACCCAATCTTGTCAGCTTCTGGATTAGTTTTCTCCAATATGACCCTCTCATCATACTATAATGTTAGTATTATGGGGCAAGTTCAAAACTGGGTGCATTGATGCAAAGTCTACAAGTACTTTTAACCATTAGGCTTTGCACAGTTTTCAAAGGGAATAAAATACCCAGAGAAAAACGTGCCCACAGAGATTTGTACTTGCTTTTTCTGCTATTTTTCCCCTTGAAAATAACAAATATAGATGTGAAAATGTAATCTATGAGGTAATTTTCATATGGATTTACACGCTTAAAACTGGGTTTTACACATATAAATGCACTTAACCCCGTAAGTGGGCTTTTGAAAATTGCTACACTATATGCTATTGGATTTTCAATAGATTTTATGCATGTAAGTGTACTAAGGGAGGGTAATTTTAAACAAGCATGCACGCACCCATATATACATGTCTATGGGCGGGCGGCCACATACACTGAAATCTTATACTCTGCAAGCAAGTACATATACGTTATAAAATAGGCTTAGCAATTGTATGTGTTCTCCTAATTTAAGCATTTACACGAACAGCTGGGAATTGACAGCATTTACACACACAAGTAAAGAAATGTTATAATATGCACGCATGAAGGAGGAAACGACCAGTTTAACCAGTTCGTCCACCAGTTTTCCCAGTCTACATCTAGGTCGTCAATGTCCCCCTAGTTCTTTAGCATGCACACACCCCCAGTTTACCCAGACTCCTCAAGCAGTTCATATGTGGCTATAAATTGTTTTATTCAGACTTACACCTGTTCAATAGGGGAAGTAAATTCACAGAGAAATGAAATGGACACGCACTGCATTCGCTTCACCACAGGCACACATATCTCTTGGCACTGCCTCGGAACACCCATGACCCGCCTCCATGCCGCCATTTTTTACTTGATGCGGGATATTCATGCATTAGCACGTGTGCATATATGTGCAAGGTTTATAAAATAGGTCAGACACGTGCATGTGCTGGATGTGCATGCCTCTGCACTTTTTCGCACATGCACCCATAAAGATTTGATTGTACATTTAGTCTCATACAGGATCTTTATCCTGTTGGACTCTATGCCAACCTGGACATAAAGCGCCACCCCGCCACCAAGATGCTCCTCTCTGTCATTGCGATATAATTTGTACCCCCTATAGCACTGTCCCATTAGTTATCCTCTTTCCACCATGTCTCTGAGATGCCAATTAAATCTATGTCATCATTCACTGCTATACACTCTAATTCTCCCATCTTATTTCTTAGACTTCTGGTATTAGCAAAAAACATTTCAAAGTGTTTTTTGTTTATTTACATTCTGCTTTTCAGTTGACAGGATAAATTGGAATCTTTTAGCTCGGTGAGTTTTTAATTATAGGCACTTGGACTACTTTTCTTATTATTGGAACCTCTCTGTTGGGATGCTCTAACTCTTATGCTTCATTAGTATCCTTTGAAGATTCCTCCCTCCAAACCATGCGCTGCTGAGCGACTGTCTACTTTCCCCTTTGTTCTAGTTTAAAAGCTGCGCTATCTCCTTTTTAAAGGTTAGCGCCAGAAGCCTGGTTCCACCCTGGTTAAGGTAGAGCCCATCCCTTCGGAAGAGACTCCCCCTTCCCCAAAAGGTTCCTGAGTTCCTTACAAAACTGGATCCCTCTTCCTTGCACCATCGTCTCATCCACGTATTGAGACTCCGGAGCTCTGCTTGTTTCTGGGAACCTGAGCAGGAAGCATTTCAGAGAATGCTACCCTGGAGGTTCTGGATTTCAGCTTGCTACCTAAAAGCCTAAATTTGGCTTCCAGAACCTCCCTCCCACATTTTGCTATGTCTTTGGTGTGAATATGTACCATGACAGCTGGCTCCTCCCCAGTACTGTCTAAAATCCTTTCTAGGTGACACCTGAGTTCCGCCACCTTTGCATCAGGTAGGCATATTACCAGGTGATCCTCATACACACCAGCCACCTAGCTGTCTATGTTCCTAATAATCAAAACACCAACTATGACTGTCAAAATGACCCTTCCCTCCTTGGCAGAAGCCCTGGGAGACACATCCTAGGAGCAAGAGGGCAATGCCCGACCTGGAGAGCACATCCCTACTACAGGATCATTTCCTGCTGTACCAGGTTGATGCTTTCCAATCATGAGATCTTCCTCTTCCAAGGCAGCACCAGGGCTGCCAGACTGGAATTGGGACTTGGCTACTATGTCCCTGAAGGTCTCATCTATATACCTCTCTGTCTGCCTCAGCTCCTCCAGGTCTGCCACTCTAGCCTCCAGAGATTGGACTCATTCTCTGAGAGACAGGAGCGCCTTACATCGGATGCACATGTACAACTTCTCACCAGCAGGTAAAAAATCATACATGTGATACTCAATGCAAAAGATTGGGAGTCCCCCCTCTTGTTGCTGGACTACTGCCTTCATCTTAAATTTGTTCAGCTCCTAGTTATGTTTTAGGTTGCCATGGTTGTAGGATTGCGTACAATTAGGGTCCTTTAAATATATTAGTGTATTCACTATATATTTGGTAGTAACCTACAAGGGAATGATCAAACTCTTGATAAGGAGTGGGTTATTTCTGAGTTTAAGTTAAAAGGCAGATCTTTATTTATTTATTTACTTTATTTTTAAGTGTGAAAGTGACACCTGTCTATATTAAAGGAATAGCTAGGGGTGGGTTGAGAAATACAAACATACAAACTTCTGTTTGTAATCTGACTTTCTGACTACTTATGTAAAATAAAACACAAACTTCTGTTTGTTGCCTGACTTTCTGACTACCTATTTAAAGCAAAACACATGAATACACTAAATAATATACCCCAATAGTTTAATTCTCCCCAGTATTTTTAAGTTATAAAAATGTCTCTAAGCAGTGCTAACTGATTCTTTCCAGCCACCAGCAAGGTGATCCTCTCCTCTCAATGCTCCAGGTGCTCTCAGTGCTCTCTTTGTATTGTTTAGAACAATACTGGGTTGACCTAGCATACATTTAAGATAGCATAAATTACTCCCAGCAAACCACCTCCCTGCATAAGAATAGTTATTTCATAATTAATGTTTGTTTACTACGTGTTAAAGGTATGCATAAAAACAGTTAATGTCAGGATCATAAATTCAATTGTCAAAATTGGACAGTGAAAATTCAATTTCAAATTCAGTATTAATCTATAATAAATTACTTCCACAGCCCTAATAAATAAACCACTTGACTTTCACGTGTTCAGTTATCTTCCCTCCATCCACCATTCATGTTCTCACTTTGCTTCTCAATAATTTTACCCATAAGGCTGTATGAGACCGGGATCTTTTAAACTCTCATTATCCACTGAATTAGCAATAATCATTTCATACACACATATTTATAGCCCATCTCAGACAGAAGGATCATGCCAAACTGCATTTCTAATCTTTTCATCTCTTTCTCCCATACTTCTCATTTGAAGGGGAAATTGGATAGAAAGGGCAAAACCTGTGAGCATAGATCAATCAGTTTAAGCAATGTAACCTGTAATTACAATTGAATTTATAATAGATGATAAAAATTAAGCGAAAGAATAAGTAACGGAAGGTTTAAAAGTGTGCAGGGACTGGCAATACAGATTGAAAGTGTGATTAATAGCTCAGGGGTGGGAGAAAGTATTACTAGAAGAAACATGAGTCTCAATTATTGTTCAGAACTCTTTTCTGCTGCTGGTTTGGTTTTTTTTTTTTTATGCCAAGTGGGCAATTTCACTGGTTTAATCATATGTATTGCAGAGTCCAGACAAACTGTATAACAACTGAATATCTCCTCTGTCAGTAAATAGCTTAAGTAGGCTAAATTATTCAGAGTGGGTTGTTAAAGCACAAAAAAAAAAATCCAATTTGTTCACAAAACAAAATGTATAAAAGAGGCTTGCTGAAGTCTATAGAATATTAATAATCCATTGTCTTGCTTTTTCTAGTAATATATGAAGAGGCGACTAAAAGTCTTTTTACAATTGAACAATCAGAAATCAAGTATGGAACCCTGTTGCAATTCTACTTCCTACTACAAAACTTCTTACCACATCTCTCAGCATCCCCTGGCTCCTCCACGCCCACCATTTGGGGAGCTGAGAGCTTTGCACCTCTGGGCTCTGAGGCAGGGGCAGGCAGAAAACACTCAGCCTTCTTTTCTGCCATGTTGTTTTATCTTTTTGTCAGGAACGGGGAAGAAGTCATTTGTGTTGAATTCAACACCCCCAATCATTTTGAAAAGTTGGATCCTATGACTGCACACACGTAGCACTTACAGCGCCTCATGAAAAGAAGAAAAAAAACCTTTAGCAATAAGAAATCCTTTCATTCCCTGGCTGTGCAAGCAGCGTGTAAGATGCACATGCAAATTCTAAATGTGGTGGCCAGATATGTCAGGTCCTACTATGACTTCTTTATTTTGCCTTGTTAACCAATTAAGAGTATGGTCATTACAGTAGGCGGTGGTGGCTAAGTAAGTGATATGGTAGGCAGCTTCTAAGGACATGCAGGCAAAATATTTTCAGTTTGGTTCATATCATTTATTTTCAGCCAGGTTTTTGGCTGAATTTCATTTTTGGAAGAGTGAGGGGAAGTTCATTTCAATCGATTTTTCATTTCCACAGGTAACATGCTTTGGGGTAGATTTTCAAAGGGTTACGCGCTTAGGTTACGCGCGTAACCCCTGAAAACCTACCCCAAACCCCCCCTGCAGGCGCCGAGCTTATCTTGCATAGGCTGCCGACGCACGCAAAACCCCGGGACGCGTGTCGGGAGCGTGTTGGGGCGTGTCGGGGGCGTGTCGCAGCGGCGCGTCATCGGTGGTGTCAGGGGCATGTCACGGCTGGCGTGTCATCGGGGGCGTTCCGGGGGCATGGCCGCGGCCTCCAGACCAGCCCTCGAACCAGACCATGGCGCGCCAGCAGCCGGCCCAGTGCATGCAAATTACGCCTGCCTCGGGCACGCGTAACTGTGCAACAAAGGTAGGGGGGGGTTTAGATAGGGCCGGGGGGGTGGGT